>NC_136016.1:8960000-9182500 GCF_048128805.1 Centroberyx gerrardi | reverse complement strand
CATAACAAAAAAAAAAATGTTGGCATGGCTTCCATGCTCTCCACCCTCCTACATCTTGGTGGGTATCATAGTTTTCTACACTAGTTGCCCTTCCCGAATTTTCCAGCCGCATTTACCACTGTTGGATCATTCATACAGCATTCATTCAGACATTCGTTCATTCAGACGAGACATCATCTCGTAGAAAAACCACACAACGGGTGTCGGTGCTATTTCTCTTACCACTGGGTGGCGCTGTAAGCAGTGGACGTAAAGGAATTGCCGTAATATCCATGCAGAGGAGTGTGCCCATACAATGTTAAATAAAATATTAAATGTTCATTAAAGTTGACCTAGGGCCTAGGTCTACTGTAATTTTTACAATAGTGACAGTAAAACAAGCTTTGGTTCAGATTAACAGACTTGTATGTATTATCAATCAAACAGCTTCTGAATTGTGTTGAAAAGTAACACAGACATATAAAACAGCCTATGTGCTGTCTTAAACTAGACACATGGATGTGTTGGAAATGACACATCTGTTTAAGAATTAATAAAGGAAAAATCATCCCAAAAGGTAAACAGCGTTTAGATTTTGATTCCATTGACCAAAAATAGTGTAGAGCTGAAGGACTAGACCTGGTGTCCGATGTAGACCTGATGTATTTTGGGTTTTTTATGTTTAGGACAAGTCATATCTTCATCTCATCCTAGATCTTCAGTTTCAAAGTAGAGCGGATGTGATTATCTATGTGAACTATTGGTGCAGGTTGTAAGACTCAGCCAAATTTTCACTCCTAAAACGCAGCCTCCATAGAAACTGCTTCATATATTAGGCCAGGGGTTCACTCACAGTGGGGTCTGGAGCTCTTGGAGGTCCCCCAGCAAAATGAGGAATACTTTCCTTTCAGTATTATTTCACTCACTAGAGGTCAGCAGATGACAGAATGTCTTAAGATGACTGTTGTGTCCTGTTCCAGAGGCTTCAGGCTCCCCACCAACAGTTATGTAATTCTGTGGCAAGTCAGCGGTCTGATGCATCGGCTGTGTGTTTGGGGTCCTTGATATGAAAAACTTTGGGAACATCTGGGTTAGGCTGCATCAGCAAACAAGAAACTAGGCAAAAAATAAGATGATATTGGATTAAATATCTATTATAACCACAGGACTTTTGTTTTCCTTATCCTACTGCTATACTGTCAGCTATATTTATGTTTTTGCGTACAGTCTAACAAATAAGTCCACATAGGAATATTATAAGAATATAAGTATGATAAAGTCACTTTAAACTCACTGTTGAGTATTACAGGCACGCTAAAAGTCTCTATAGGATTGTTAAAGGGATTTGTTTTCATTAGGGAAGAGTGAGCACAATGACAGTCATATATTAAATTAATTTATTTACATAAAATACCAACACATTTATTCAACATCAAATCGAACACAAATGACGACAGAAGCATCACAGACTGTACAGTCTACATTACTATTTGTGGACATGAAATAAAAGTAGGCTCTGTGCAGCCAGTGTAGAAGTGAAGGTTAAGAAAACAAAATAAATGCATAAACATACAAATAGACAGACGGGGAGGTAGGCTTCAGTGCGTATTGATTGTCTACAGCAGTGGTTCTCAGAGTGAGGTCCGGGGACATCCAGGGGACATTCCCACGCAAAACGAGGACTAATTTCACTATAATTCACTAAAAAAACATCCCAATTAGAGAATGTATAAGAATGATTATTTCACTCGCAGCTTTCACTCTCATCACATTCATTGTAAAAACGTTCCCGTATGAGGATCCCTGGGATAAAGTCTTGTCAGATGGGGGTCCGTGGCCTAATGTATGTCTATGTGGGTTTCCTTGACATGAACGGCGAACTGATGCAGTCTACTGGTCGACAGAAACTTTTGGTGCACCGTGACAGTAGCACGCAGTGATGCAGTGGTAAATAAAGAGGTGGGTGAACTATGACCTCCAGTCGGTGATCATCATAAGGCAAACAACCACCATATGAACAAAAATCTATTATATTTTCAGGAAAGCATGAATTTGTGCCCTCCTATCTTCCTTTAACTCACATCATACACTTACATCATCAGTTTGATATGCTACTATTTATGATGGATATTATTTATGAAGACTTATTTCAACCTATAAAGCTCTATTCTGCAAAAGAAACGGTGGGTTAACTGAGTTTAGGTGGGTTTACCCTCCACTACATCGCCGGTAGCGAGTAGCCCGTGCCCGCATACATCCTCTTCTTGTCTCCGGTACAGTTAACGGTAATCCACGGCGACCGTCACAGATCTCAAAGCATCCCTGCGTGTCCTTTTTATAGATTAAAGTCTTAGACATCGAAGTCAGAGTCACTGTCCGTTACCGAGAGAAGCGTCTCCCCGTCCACGCGTTCCGCGCTCCCGTCGGGACTGCACTCTCCTCTGGTAAGGGCACGCGCAGTGTCGGGACCCATCCCGTGGTGCTGCAATCTGAAATGACGAAAATAGTGGAAACATTTAAATAAGGGGTGACTTTAGTGTCACAGATCCCAAGGGTTATTATTCTAAAGTGAAACTGAAACGAAGTGTGAAAATACAAACTGAAATGAAAAAATAAAAACGAAATTATGTTTAAAAAACGTTTGTTAAACTATATTACCTTGCTTCAAAACTAAACCAAAATAAAAATGCTAATAGATTTTTTTAAATTTCGTTTTGATCCTGTCTCAGAGCAGTCATTTCTGTCATGTACAAAACATAAATAATGTTACTTTCCTAAATATGAAATAAACATTCCACATTTTTATCCCTATATCGGCTCTAAATGAAAGTGCTAAAACGAAAACGAAAATAAGAAGAAATGAAAAATAAACTACAATGCTGTGAAAAAACAAAACCAATAACTGAAAAACACATTCTGAAAAATAACTAAAACTAAACTGAATAGTGAAATTTGAGCCAAAATAAAAATTAAAACTTAACTTATAAGCATGAAACTATAAGCATGAAACTTGCTAGTGGATACTAACAAAAAAAAAAGTCAGAAACCATGTCAACATGTAGCCTATGCATATGGCACCCAAATAGCACCCATTCATGCACGGCGAGGCGTTATGCCCTCACTAAAGGGTTGATTAACCCATTCCACTGAAACACTGACCCTGAAGGAAATGATGGTGAGAGAAAGAGAAAGACAGAGAGACTCGACCAGGCCAGATTGAGAGAAAGAAAAGAATAAACCGACAAGCTGACACTGGAAAATAGCCGTGCGCTTTTACGCATGAATGGCCCTTTTACGCACAACCTGGCCTCTAAATAGAGAAGTAAATAAGTAAGTACGTAAGTAGGCCTCAGTAAGTAAAGCCTTTTGGACATTAATTAAGTTGCTTTGTTTTGGACCTTGACAGTGCATTCAGTAGAAGTCGGGCATTTATATAGAGTGCAGTTCAGTCCTCGGGTAACACTATTCTTTCAATAGGATACATCATTTTTGTGCAGGTGTTTCCTACTGCCTTTGTTTTGTTTGAAGAAGAAGAAGAAGAAGAAGAAGAAGAAGAAGAAGAAGAAGAAGAAGAAGAAGAAAAAGAAGAAGAAGAAGAAGAACCCTCCATTCCCTTTAGTTTCAATCAAAATGCAAGACATCCATGTTCCCTTTTTTTCAAGGAAGATTGTTTCCTGGAGATCACTGACCTGTTTTTGGCCGCTGCCGCCCGGTCTCTCTGTCTCCGGTTTTTGAACCAGTTCCCAACCTGGGTCGGTGTCAGCCCGGTGGCGTGCGCCAGTTCCCGTTTCTTCCCGGGGTTCGGGTACGGGTCCTGCAGGTACCACTCTCTCAACAGCCCCCGTGTACGCTCTTTGAAGCAGTGCGTCTTCTGCTCTCCGTCCCAGATGGTCCTCGGTAACGGGAACTTCTTCCTCACGCGGTACTTGTCCACTGGTCCGAGCGGCCGCCCCCGGAGCTTCTCGGCCTCCCGGTAGTGGGCTTCGAGCCACATCGCCTGGAGTTTACCATGAGAGGCGCGCGTAAAGCGATGCGTCTCCAGGATGTGATAAAGCTCGCGGAAACTCCCGGTGTGATAGGCCACCACGGCCCGAGCCCGCTGTACGGACTCCTGCTCAGAGATGGAGTCGCGGCCGCCCGTGGCCACCGGGAGAGACCAGAGGAAGCGGGCCAGCCGCTCGATGTCTCCGGTCTCCTCCAGAGTCTCGCACACGCTGGCGACCTGCGCCGCCGAGAAGCAGAGTCCCGGGAGAGCCAGGGGAGGGCAGGCGGCGGGGGGCTCCTCCGGGGACCGGGAACGGGGCAGGAGAGAGGGCCCGTCCGTGAAGTGAGGCAGGAGGAGACGGGAGGCTGAGAAAAACTCGAGCGGCGATCTGAACACCATCTGGATAACGTGAAAAAAAAAAGCCCAAGAGGTGAAAAAGTGTTTTCCCTGGCGGAGTGACGGGAACAGTGAGAGAAAGCCGCTGAAGTCTGACTCTTTAGCTCACCTGGGAGTCAGGGCGGGACTCTGAAGCTCACTCCTCATTGGACACCCTGGTACTGATGCAGGGTTGTCATGGCAGCGCTGCCAATCACCGACCAAGCAGGCTTTATCTCCCGCCTTTTACGCACACGCTGTGGGCTCGCACTCAGCATCTGCTTCACTCAAAGTCCTCTTCTCCCTCTTCTGGGTTGGTTTTCTGGTGTGAACTGATTCAAGTCAAATTAATCTATAATGTGTTTTACACATAGATAAAGACAACAGAGTGCAAATACATCACAAAGATATGAGACCAGTGTGTGTGTGTGTGTGTGTGTGTGTGTGACAGAGAGAGAGAGAGAGAGAGATAGAGAGAGAGAGAGAGAGGATGTGAGGAATGAAGGAATGAAGAATAAATGACAAACTAGAAGAGCTTATTGGGCCCCTTAGGCAGGGAAGGAATTGTTGGGTTGATGATGGCGATGGTGATGGTGTTGATAATGATGATGGTGATGGTGATGATGATGATGATGATGATGATGATGATGATGATGAACAGCACGAAACTATGAAGGATAAACCAGACTGTATCTGCAATCATGAAATCATCATGAAACTGACTGACACACACGCACAACCGTAACATCACTGTTATCAAATAAATCTCACAACCCCGGTGGCCCTGCATGCCGGTAAGCTGCTTGCTCCACTAATGCCAGTAACGTCTAACGTACCCGGTGTGACTGGAAATCTCACCCAGGCCCGAAAGCGTATGTTTCTCTAAGTGGTGTACCGCCATTGTAATCACTTTTCTATTCTCTAATATCCATAAATTCAGCGATAAGCCGCGCTCCATTCTATTACCTTGGATTAGCATTAGGCCTATACAGCCTGCTAACATTAGTCTAATAGAAGAGCATATTCAATCAACATTAACACATTTTGGTTAGCCTAAGCCATATGCTCTGGACTATGGCACTCTTTGTGTGTATGTGTGTGTGTGTGTGTGTGTGTGTGTGTGTGTGTGTGTTTGGTTACTGTCCTGTAACCAAAGGGTCACAAATTCAGGTTCTGTCCATCAATGCCAGTGTGTTCTGATAAAGTCAAATGCTTGAAATGTGAAGAAGTAGATGCTTTTTTGTTTTGACTGTGGCAGAGAGGCAAGGACAGTGAGAATAAGAGCAGTGACAGCCATATTCATCTCCCAATACTGCGAACACACACTTTCATACCTTTAACAGGCACAAACATTCCCCACAAACCCACCCCCCCATTTTCACTCACACACACACGCTTCCCAATATGCAGTCCAATGCAGATGTGTTGGGCGTGAAAAAGGGGGTCACCCAGCTAAAAGGGTTAATGCCAATTACCCCTACAGACAGATGTCCCTGCCTGTGTGTGTGTGTGTGTGTGTGTGCTGGTGCGCTGCTGTGTTAGGAGTTGTGTGCCAGTTATTCACTCAGGATGATGCATATGGTTCATGCTTGTTAGGATAATCTCTCCTCCCTTTCTCTCTCTCTCTCTCTCTCTGTCTCTCACACACACACATACATGTCCACACACCAAGAAGCTCACTCTGCTCTACTTGAGACGCTCAGTCTATAGAGCAGTGCAGTGTGCTGTGTTGTGTGTACCGGTGTTTTCTATAGCAGGACAATGGACACCGGTCTCTCTTGAGTGACGGTCACGGCCAGGGCTCCTCCAAGTTTAAAAGACGCCATTGTTCTAAGCATAGCAGAAAAGACACACAAAACGTGCTCGAGAAAACATTCCCTTTTGCTTCATCTTGTGCGGGGTGGGTGGGTGGGTGTAGGGTGCGGGGGGTGGGAGGATGTTGCCGGTGACAATTAAGTAAATTCGGCTACATCTCCTTTCAGCAGCGGGGAACAATTAGCGGAGAGGAGAAAGCGGAGCCGGGCTGAAGGAGGATGGGTGACACACTGAGAGCGGCTGCAGGGCCACAGTGAGGATATGAAGTGAATCCCTGCCACGGCTCTTCATCTCCCCTGTAAACAATAGCGCTGCTCCTAATTAACCCCTCCACTGACCTCCACAACTTAACATCGACCCCTTAAGCCCCGAGACTTTAACCCCCATACCTCCTCCACCCCCCCCCCCATCCTCATCTCATGGAAGACCACTGACCCCCCCCCAACCCACCCCCCCAACCTCCTTAGTGTATACGCACGCACGCACACCCACACACACACACACACACACAAACCCCAACGCCTCGTTAAGCCCCTAATCACTTCCTGAGTCTTTGTTGTGCTTTTGTGCTCTTGCAGGGCTCCAGGAGAGTTTTACTGGACAATAGTAAAAAATAAAAAAAGGGAGGGGGTGGTGATGGGTGGGGGGTGGGGGTGGGGGGGGGATTGGGGGCTGAGAGGGAAGAAATGGGGACAGAGACGAGAGCTCTCAGAAAGAAGAGCAGTGCTTGTCCTCTGTGCTACCTTGTTGCCTAACTCTCAGTTGCCAAACTCCCAATCACCTGTGGAACAACAATATCAAGATGTATGTGTGTGTGTGGTCATCATCATCATCCACATGTATGCACACACGCACACACACAGGTCCCAAGACAATCCACAGGGAAAGCACAGCCTCTACCTCACATGTGGACAGATGGATGTGGCGTTGCATTACGTTGTGTGTGTATTGCCTGTGCGTGTGGTCACTAGGTGACCGCCTCTCGGCCCGTCTCGCAGACAGCTGAGGAGGACAGGTATCCAAGTAACTGTACCTCAGCGACTAATCCTGCACCCTGATTGGAGTGCAACCCGATACTTCCTGTTAATCCTGCCGTCTTATTGGCGGGGCGTCGGACCACCTGCGTGTCTGGTGGACAGTTGGAGAAGGAAGCAAAGAGAGAGAACTATTTCTAAGCACTTGCACAAGCATTCGTACGTGTGCACACACACACACACACACACCTAACCGGGTCCACATCGCCTCTGGTGTATTGATAACAAATACAGCACAACAGACACACAAGTGCACACAGACGCTCACATGCAAGCACACATATGACAGATGGATGACAAGCGCAAACATACCACCCACATAAAAGCACAAACACCTTAGATGGATGACACAAACAAGATAATCAGATAATTCGACTAATAATTCAGCTGAACGGCATTGTGTCGCCTCGCCCTCCAGGCTGCATTAAGACTATAGGTTAGGATAGCTGGGCCAGATGTTGAGCCAGTAATTACATCATTATCCTGTGTTTTGCCAGTGTCACATCAGCACTCTGGGCGTTTTTAATTAATAGTGTGTATGAGACAAACACAGCGGTGACCTGACAAACAAACACACCAGCGGGCAAAAATACAAACAGCTGGAGCCATAACAAAAGCCTGACTGTCTTGTTTTCTATGGCAGACACATACACACACACAGACATTCACACACAGATGCAAGGACACACACGTGCAGACACACCCACACACAGATGCATGCACCGAACACACACACACACCCTCCCAACACACACACACACACACACACACACAGCTGGTTAAGAGAGAGAAATACTTTCACAAAAGAGGAAATGAAGAGAATGAAGGAGGGAGGCGAGGAGGGTTGGAGAGAGGAAAGTCTGCTAATTCTTCATTATCTTATCTTAGTCTATAAAAAGTCCATCTCTGGAGTGAGATGGAGAGATCTAGGTGTCAGAACAGTGGAATTGTTCAAATGCTTCCTTACTAAGTGCAGGTTTTACTGAATCGCCGCCAGTGTGGTTACATCGTGCAGCACTTTATTCGTCTGCCTCCACCTGTATAAAACAGGCAGAGAGGGAAAGGAAAGAGAGAAGAAAGGAGAGAGTAAGAGTACCAGGAAGTAGAGTAAGGCTGACGAGAGAACACAGAAGACGGGTGAACGAGGGACAAGGACAGAGGAAAAAGATGAGGAGCAAAGAAAGGATGGAGCGCAGTGATCAGAACAAGGCAGAGAGAAGAGGAGAAGGCAAAAAAGGGAGGGGAAAGGAGAGTACATGCTAGGATGGAGGGATGTAAGGAGGTGTAGAGGGAAGGAGGGAGGGTCCATGAGGCTGGGGGGGTGGAGGCTGGGTCTGTCCTGTCTGGTGTGGTTGGGGGTAATCTGGTCTAATCCGCTGCGTGTTAACCTATCTGAGCAGCAAGAGCCGGATTATCCCTCTAACAATGGCCACCCGCTCATCTGCTAAATTACTCCACTCAAAATCATATGCTGACACACACACAAATATGCAGAGACGTGCACGCGCGCGCGCACACACGCGCGGAGCGAGCGAGGCCACCGCGCATATTGTATTTCACTGTGTATGGAAATTGCACTCTTTTGAGCTCTCATTTGGAGCGATCAAATCAAATTCAAAGGAGAGGCTTCTTGTTTGAAATGCGATGCCTGTGCAGCGTCGCCCCGTCTCGCTCCCCCTCGTTTCTGGACGCCCAAGGTTAGAGCCGCCGGTGAAGAATCCTCCGCTCTGAAAAGACAAGAGTGGGTGGAAGCCGAGCGAGGGTGAAAGCGAGGGAGCGGGTGAAAAGAGAGGAGAGAGAGGGAGAGGGAGACCGGAGAGGGATGGAGAGAGGGAGAGAGAGAGGGAGAGGAAGACGACGCAAACAAAACTCTTCAGCAGCCTGTTTCCTATAGGCAGCGGCTCCTCGGTGTGTGTGAGTTAACCCGGGTCAGCTGACCTTGAGATGTACGGAACGCAACAGCCACCAGGACCTTTGTTGCCCTTTCAGGAGAGGCGGCAATACACGCAACATAATGCGTATACAGCCAGTCACCCAGGAATATATATAAATATATATATATAAATATATATATATATATGGGTGACTGGCTGTATACGCATACGTGTATGCAGCTTTACATCAGCTCCAGGTATGTATATAAGTGGTTTTAGAATGAGAGAGCTTCAAGGTTGTCACAGATACTGCTATCCATTCGAGTAAGTGGAGAGAGTGGGAAATGATAGAGAGGAGAGGGGAGGGAGTGAAAAGAGGAGAGAAAATGTGGGTATAAAAAAGAAAGCAAGGAGGAAGGAGGATTCATATTTCTTCAACAGACCCTCATCCTTTTTTTCAGCGGTTGAGTTTTACACTACAGTCCTCCCTCAAAAAAAAACGAATGAAAGTGACAGAGATTAAAGATGAAACTAGTGTTTTAACAGGTCAGTGTCTATTGTTGTTCTGTCATATTGGACTAAAAGTGGATTCAGCAGGCGCGCTCTGCACCCCACCATCATCAAATTAAATCCCCCCCCCCCCCCCCAGACACCGGAGTAATATATTTGGATCGCTCACTCACAGACCAACACACACACACACACGCGCGCGCGCGCTCTGCAATCCCATAATCCCACTCCAGATTGAGAACACCTTTAAGATACTATGTGATTATGATTAGGGATTATGATCAAATTATGATAGAGTGTCAGATTAGACGGGGGTTGGCAGGGGGAGGGAGGGGGGAGGGGGGGATCTCATCCATCCGGTAGGAGGATAATGAGCGACTCTGGACTGCAGTCACTGATCATCTCTGATTCACTTGGGCAGCCTGGACACGGATCTCAAAGCACAGGATGGGTGTGTCAGCGCAGCACATAATACTTTTTGTTTCGTTTTACTTTCCTTTGTTAGGCGTTCCTGCTTCATTTGATATCTGCAGTGAAGAGTGGCAGGAAAGAGAGGAGAAAGAAAAAGGAATAGATAGATTATAGAATCTATAATCTAAATCAGAACAATTTAGATGATCTGCTGAAAGTCACAAGGAAAGAGCATTTTGATGGTGTCTTGCTTCCATAATTCAATGTCTTTGTGTGTGAAACAGGATGTAGAGGCTGAACATAATCTGTGTGTGTGTGTGTGTGCATGTGTGTGTGAAAGTTCAAAAATGCTTTGTGCAAAATATATTCAGATGAATAAAATGAATAAAGCCCAGCATCTGTGACCGTAACCATGGTGTCTTAGTAAAAGGAAACAGGGTCTTCAGAGGTGAACACCCACAAACGCACCGCTGTACCATGTTACCACGCTTGTCACTTTGAAATCTGTGAAGTTGCAGGTTTTATATGATGGGAGGGGTGTGGGGGCGGGACTGTTTAAAAATCTGTGATGGTGTTATTGGTTGGAATTTTTATGGACGCCTACTGGTAGGTTATGAAGTAACCACTAAAAATGTGCCCTTTTCCAGGAAGTAAAAGTAAACACAAGAAAATAAAAACATGTATTTTTTGGGGCATTTATAGTCAAATAGATGTAAAATATTAAATGGAGAATTAAGGGGAAAAAGTCACTTTGGTCACACTTTATTTGGATAGTCCAATGTTGATACTCAACAAGTCAAGTGACTATAATGTGTCACTAAAAAGTCTAATGAGTTTCAAGTGATACTCATAATTGTATCAAAAGTAATCTATAGATATTCACTGTCTGGGCTAGGTTTAATCTTAGGGTTAGGTTTAAAAATGGGGTCAGGGTCAGGTTACATAGTCTGTGAGTGAGATGCATCCAATAGGCAAGTGACTCTTTAACATCTACTTTTTGTCACCTGATAGTTGAGTATCAACATTGGACTGTTTGACACATTTGAATGTTTAAATGCACCTATTTGTAAAGGTCAGTTTGTGTGAATAAATAAAGCAGATATACAGTACAGCTGTAGTACCTGTGATTACCATGTGTGATACTTTAGTGATCCATGTAGGGAAATTCTCTTTTCTCTCTCTCCCCTTCACAGGGAGGTCAGAGGTCAGGGTTCCTGGTAGGGATTCAGTGTCTTGCTCAAGGACACTTCAGCCGGGGGGGATGCTTACTGGCACACAGGCTTGAGGGCGGTCTCCCTACTCCACCCTGCTTTTATCCCACAGGGAAATTTAAGTATCACAGCGGCAACAAACTTGAGACAAAACAAGCAAAGACAGTTGAAAGTGAAAATTATAACACCAGGATACCTGGATAAACCAGTGATGCTTTTTGAATCTGTGCTGAAAATGTCAAGCGCAGTCTGTTCATCAGTACATTAGACAGGTCTCAACAGCCTGCACCCTTGCCTACACACACACACACACACACACAATCCAAACACAGCGACCACTGGTCCTTGGCAGGTATTTTATTTCATATATAGACGCTTTCTGTAATCAAATGTGAGTGCAATCAAACAACAGCAAATACAAACATTACCAATGCAGTCTGAGAACCAGGAACAGGGTTAAAACAGGGAGTTCACTCACTCTATACGGCGAGCAGCTAAACCTCTTGGACAACATTAAAAAAAAAAACCTCCCTCTGTCGGGACAGTCCGCCGTCACGTGCAGCTCCAATCGCGGTGGTGGGAGGGAGGTGGGAATCCTGTTTGAGAGCAAAGTGATGAATGTGTCCTGTTGACTTGCACCCCCTCCCCCGTCCCTCCCCTCCCCCACCCTCCGACTGAAAAACTAAAACCTAAGTCCAACCAGTGATATTACACACAGCCCCCCCCCCCCACACACACACACACACACACACCCCCCACCCCACACTTCCACGAGTCCAACAGTATGACTTCCACTCCTACTTGCCGCCGCCTCGGCTCTTTAGTGAACTAGCCCCCCCTCCCCATCCCATCCCATCATCATCATAATCATAGCATCAACAGAAAAAAAACGTTTCCACTTCTCACACGGTGGGAGCCAATCAGAGTCCAGAGGTCCTTCGGGTTCATTCAGTCTCGACCAATAGCTGTCCATCCCAGTCCCTGTGGTGTGATGCGGGGTGGGGATGTTGATGGGGGGGGGGGGGGGGGGCAGGCGCTGATAAAACCATGTTGTTGTACATGTAGAACCAAAGTCCTCATGCGATGCCCTGCGAAGGTGGCACGTCACATACGTGCGCAGGTAGAGGTGGGGGTAAGAGGGGGAGGGGGAGGGTCTGTGTGTGTTTGAGAGTGTGTGTGAGTGTGTGTCTTTTAAGAGGGGGAGGAGCGACGGTGTCAGGCAATTATCGGAACCAGGAGCAGAAAAAAAAAATCCAGGAGAAGAAGAACCACATACAATCAGTCTTTGTCCGCCATCCTTCTTCTCTTGGCCCTCCTCAAAACACAAACACACTCACTCTCTCACACACACACAGACACACACAGACACACACACACTAGGTCCTCATGTCCTTGTGAAGTCAGGTGATCAATGTCAACATCCAAAAAAAACAAAAAAAAAAACACTGAAAAAAAACCTCAATGGTAAAAATCATCTCTACCATTACGACGCTTCAGTTCGTAAAATCGTAACATTTCTGAAAAGTGATTCCTCCGGGTTTAAAGCAGTGTATGTGTGTGTGTGTGTTTGTGTAGTCGTCGTCGTCTTTGTCCCACTGCCGCACACACACACACACACACATACACCCAACCACACATACGCACACTCACGCACTCCAACACACACTACATGTCCTCTTAGTGGAGGAGACATGGCGCAATGGAGAGACACTCCTCCTCTGGGTGGCTGCACCAATCACCAGGAGGAGACGGGGGGTCGTTGCCATGGCTACCAGGGGTCCTCCAGCTCACCGGCACTCTGGGTGAGCAAAAGGGAGAGGAAGACAGAGGGAGAGAGAAAAAGGGAGAGAGTTCTGTTAGGTTTGTTGTTGCTGCAATTACCAACGCACACAGTAACTGTAGTTAAGATACTGCTCCTGATGTTGTATGTGTATTTGAGTGATGGAAAACAATATGACCTCGTTGCTCTCCTCTTCCTCCACTTAAACAGAGTTGATAATGGTGACAAGAGAGAGACAGAGTGAGAAACTGTGTTAACCTGTATGTTAACATAGCCAGAACCCGGACCTCTGATGACTCACCTTGCGGAGAATCAGGTGAGGCCAACTGTCAGACTGAAAAACAGGGGAGGAAGGAGGAGGACGGGTGTCCCAATAGTCTATGGAGCTTTCCTCCGCTTATCCCCACCATTTCGTCTAAAGCGACTGCATGCATTTCATTTGGGGTTTCAAGCCCAGAACGTTTATTGTTCAATAGGAGGAGATAAAGAGAGGAAAGTCTCTTTATGCTACCGAGATGGAGTTAGAAGTCTAGACTGCTGCTAAAAATTGATGCGGGAGGGTGAGGAATGTGAGGATTTATTTTGCCGCTCAAGCCCAATCAGACGAACCGATCACACAAAAAGTCAAAATCTACACACACAAACACACAGGACAGAAAGACAGTAAGGACATGGAGGAGGTTTCAGACAATGGCCCTGTATCAAATGCCACCATATTGTCCATTAGGGTTCTACCAGGGATGTGAATTCTCATTTTTTTGGGATATAAAACTCCCATTCATTTCTAATGGGGGGGAGGGGTGACTTTTCCTGCTTTCTGGGTTCCCAATCACAACCCTGGTCTACATATAATGAATGGTGAATCATTTGAAACAGGACCAATGATAAGGACAGACAGTACACTACAGTCAGACTAAAATGAGAGATGGACACTAATACAATTACACGGATCATAGGATTTTACCTCAAATCAATTTTATTTGTTCATTTGTCAACTCACATTTCACTGTGTGAGACTGATTTGGTCCACACAAACGCATACAAACAACTCAAACATACATACACACACATACACACAGAGCATTTAGCATAACCTCCCTTCAAACAGTTAAGTGCCATAGATATTGAAGGGGTAGGTGCAGTGCATGCATTACCAAAGTAATTAGATACAGGGCATTAAACAGATTGACAACCTCCCTACCTTCTTTCACACAAAAAGTTACACGTTTTTGAAGTTCAATAGTCAATTCTAATCAAACGTTTACAATCAGACAAGAGTTTTAGATTGCCTTTTGTGGCGAGTGGAACAGACAATATCAAAACCTCTGAAGAATGTCTTGGGTTACATGAAGCCTTGAAACTCATCAAGCCACAATTAATACCACTGGTTGCCAGCATGAGCACTTACACCTTTATGAAAACCTGGCTTATTAATACTTTAGCCATGTTATGAACTGACAGATATACAGCTATGCTTGCACTTACACATGACACATTCAAACTGTTGTCCTGTTTAAACTTGCTCTAGTTGTTCATACTAAACCAGGCTTTAGAAGGGATGGACTGGGCATCCCGCTGCAATGGCATCCAATTTTACTACATTTTTTGACCCAAATACTTTTTCCAAAAGTAAATTTGATGGCCCCTTTGGTTTGAATTAGAATGTTTGAGGATGGGTGCCTGGTGCCGTGACATGTTTCGCCTCCTTGAAGAGTGTCAATGACACATTCGTATCCTCCTGAATGATAACAAACAGGGAGGAACATATTTCTCTCCAATTTGGGTTGCTGCGAGGCTCAGATCCACGATATACTGAAAATGTGGTGGTGTGGCAAGGGGAATGTGGAGAGGGAAATGATTTTAATGAAATGCCTCTTTAACTGTAATTATATAGAATAATCCCTCTAGCATCTTCCCCAGATATACCTGTGTGTAGGTCTGAAAGATTGCCCAGTTCTCAACAGTACCCAGATTGGATTGTACAACATAAGATTGCTGAATATGCTGATAAATGGGCAAACACTCAAGTATCACCCACTACCAAAAATACACATTTCTGTATTGATCTTGCCCGGTCACTCAAACTCATGCACGCACCCGCACCCCACATACACACACACACTCACGCACACACACAAGCGCGCACACACACACACACACACACACACACACACACACAGGGGAGTGTGTTCTGAGTCAGTAGGTGGAGTAGGCCTGGAGACGGTGCAGGGTGGTTCTGGGGTGTTAAACACAGCTACAGTTCAGAGGGTCTCCTCTCCTTCTTTCTGTCAGTCAGGGGTGGGTGGGGGGTATGGGGTGTGGTCAGGGGGGAAATTAACTCGAGCCAGAAGCCAATACTGGTAAATACAGGCCATGGAGTGCAAGGTATATTTTACTGTACCAGCCACTTTCGCAGGTAACCAATCAGTGTTTGTGGGCTCTTTTGTATTCTAAACATCTAAATGTCTGTTTATATTGTAATAGTGGCTAGTAAGCTTTGGAGTCCACCAGCCACGGTGGTCAGTGGACCAAGAAAATAATATTAATTCTGTCTGTTAGCAGGGAGCCAGAACACAGAACTTGAATGGACAGAATGGCCATTTTCATTTCTATTGCATTATTAAAATATTCATGAATGGCCATCTTAGCTGTGCCAAGGGAGACTACCGTGACAGACCAGGAAGTGCCCGTTCAAGTTCTGTGGTGGAGGATGTTAGCTGATCAGGAAGGAGGAGGGGTCAAAGCACATCTGACTGAAGCTCTGGGGTGAGGGGCAGGGGTGGGAGAGGGTGGGGGGGCTAGGCTCAGTCAGAGGAGGGGTCGGACTGGCCGATGTCGACGGGGGCGGGCGCGTCTTGGCTGGCCTCCGGCTCGGCGGTGGCAGGTGAGGGCGGGGGCGAGGGGGGGGAGGGAGGGGAGGCGGGCTGCTCCTGGTCGTTGTTGTCGTCGTCGCCGTCGCCGGAGGTCCTGCTGCTCTCCTCCGCTCCCTCGGCAGCGCTGTCCCCCCGCAGCTGGTAGGCGGCCAGGGACTCCTCCAGCACCGAGCGGTACTGCCCCCGGTGGTGCAGGCGGAACTGCCGCAGCGCCTCCAGCAGATGAGCCGCTGTGCTGCCACCTCCCTCCTCACTCTCCTCCTCTCCCCCCGCACAGGCCTGGGGCGACACGCCAGGGGTCAGACTCTGCAGGCACGCTCCAAACACACACACACACACACAAACAACGAACAAGCATCCTCTCACACTGCAGCGGCACAATACTCTGGCATCGCAGCGTTGTCACACAAATATCTACCGCACACCGTCTAGCGTGGCAACAGTCAGGAGACACACATTCTCGCACCGCTGTGGCAAACCCGCGTGCGCGCTACCTCTAACCCTGTGACCGACAGTCCTTTGTGAATTTCACTGTACGGTGGAGGAGGGAGGGGGGTAGTCAGCACCCACGCAGCCCAGAGAAAAGAGCCCTGCAAGTCCAGACTCCACTGGCATTAATATGAGGAAAACACACACTCACGTGTACACACACATGCCCCAGGCTGTATGAGACCTGACAGTGATCTGTTCTTTAGAATAACTATGCTGAACTGTGAAAAAAGCCTGTAGACCTCACAGCTATTTCTATTAGATTCTAGATGTGGGATTTCCTGCTGGACTACAGTTATACTTGTCATTTTGACATGATTTTTGAGCTCTGATTCTAAAGATGTTATTTTATGAGATTACACCTCTGTATAGCCACACTTGTTTTGTTCACAGACCTGTCACTTAATGTGTTCTGCCGTGATCGGTTGATAAAAGCCATACCGAAACAACAAGTGTAACCGTAGCGCTAAAATGTGCAATCACAACCAATTTCAGAAAATAACTGTGACGACACATTCTAGAGCAAGCAAGAAAAAATGACAAATCAGCATTATGAAAAGCAGGCCTGATGATCTGTTTGTGCTTTTATTTGGTCTAAATTGGGAGCTCTTAAGACTTGATTCATGTTCTGGTAGACGGGTAAATCAAAAGCAGGAGGGGGATAAAAGTTTAAATCTGCTGACAGAAAGCAGTTCACATGGGCTATACAACATGCGCTGCAAAACATATCCATCATATCAAGTCATTTAATCTAGTAAAGTAGAAGTAAAACAACTGAAAAAAAATCTGAAATTTACCAATGGGTTGTGATAATTCCCCTTACTTCCAATGCAAATCAACTTATTTAAAGAATTTTCCTGAATCAAGTGACATTATCCCGATAGTACTGGAGGGGTCAGCCTTATTCTGTCCACTTTGAAGATGTTGACACTTGTTTCTAGAAAATTCCTGAACACTGGAAATAAGTAGAATTTTAGTAGGTAGAATTTAAAATAAGATTGAGGAGTGAAAATGAGACGACCAGACTTGTTAAAGGCATTTCTTGCTGCGTAGCGATAGAGGACCCTACACAGCTTACCATAAAAGTAGTGCCCCTTGCCCTTTTGACACCTTTAACCTACATCGTAAGCTTCAGCTACCCATGGTTTACAGGTATAAAAAACATTACATGCAGCAATATAAAAATACATTCTATTGAGCACACTAGTTGAAATATCATGGTTAATTCATTCAATTAGAGGCCTTTCAACTGCAAATTAGACTGTGTGATGCTTTGTAATGCGTGTGCATGAAGCATGTGTAATATTCTGAATAAGAATCAACCTGGTAATTCAACGTATTAAAGTCATCAAAATGTTTCGTTGGTTGAAAGGACCTGCATTCATTCCTAAGGAGTGCTAGAGGTTTATGAAGGTTTTACTGTAACTTGTATTTGAATGACGGATACAAAACTCAAGTGGATTGTACAGGGTTTGATTCTTTTCAACATGGAATGCAGTCAATTGAGTTTCACTAAGCCTGCCAAGTCTGTTTTGTGAGTCTATCCTCGACCCTCACCCACACTTAAATCACATTCTCTCTCTCCCTCCCTCTCTCTCTCACACACACACACACATAAACCCACACACACAAAAGAGTGTGTTGCCTTATCTGGCCTGGCATGGGCTACTCTCGTTTATGAGGTCATGTTGGGGGGTTGAAAGGTTGAAGAGGTGAGAGGTCAGGGAGGTGAACTCACCCCTTCCTCTTCTCTGTGAGGGTTCAGCTTGTTGTACACCGCCTCGATCACACTCCGTCTGGAAACACACAAACAGCACACACCTCACTGCTTACAGAAGAGGGACTAGTCATTCTTCACAAGTGTATGTCATTGTAATGGAACTGAGCAAGCAATTGTGTGAATACTGGAATTGAGTGTCTGTATGTATACATTAAGCATTTTGATGAGTGTATCTCCATGTTATGCATGTAAGTTGGCCTGTGTTTGAAAGTGTTTGGGTGTGTAAGGCTTGTGCTGGAGTGTATGTAAGTGTGTGAGCACATGTTTAAGTGAATGTGACAGTGCATTTGTCTGCTCCTTGTCAGCTTGTTAACTGGCAAACTAATCAAATAACCAGCCCTTTATATACGAGGTGATGAGTGTTCAGGTGTTTCCATAGGTTGGAAAATTTAAGAGCAATGACATCTACAAATGAGAATTAAATTAACAAATTAAACTGGACCATTCAAAAGCTTTTTCACTGATACATGCCATTTTATCACAATTATGGAATCCGAGTCTGTCATATTGTCATATATTTCATGAAGCTTGTTTGAATATCAATTACACTTTGTGACTCGTGAAGTTGGCTATCAAGCACACGTTTACCACATGAATTTGTGACTTATTTGGTAATTAGGATGCAACATCCTGGTAGTAAACTATTAATTTTACCATTTTTTTCAAGAGCATCGAAATAATGTATATATTTGGTAAAGTCTGAATGCTTTTTGACCATTTTGAATGTTTTTGTTTATTAAACAACATGTGCAATGTGTGTCACATGTGATTATATGTTGTAGTGCATTCCAGGGTGTGTATTTACTTGCTGGCCAGGCCTCCACCGGGTGGGAGGTTGGGGATGTTCTCCGAGGCAATGCTCCTCAGGACAGACACCAGGTCAGGGACTCCCGCTTCCCCACAGCTCCCCAGTAGATCTACACACAGAGGACAAGAGAGGGGGCGGTTATAGCCTCATCATCTCTCAAAGTTTGGCTCATATCCTCTCATGCATTTTACATCATCCACTGGTTTGTTGTTATTAACTGGGGTAAGGCTATGCTTTATATCTACTGGCACACTGTAGGCACTGAACAGCCTGGGTGGGTCTGAAGAAGCAGAGAACTTGTGGAGATCAGTGGAAAACTCAATAACATCAGCGCTTGCCATTTACGCCACCGCTACATAGCAGACTGGTTTCAAATATTTGTGCTACCTAAGGAATGCTTATTTTGTCCAGGTTAGGTACACAGTAACTACGCGTGGTACGTGGGTGCAATGTACTCCAACAGACATCGCACAACATTCACAGCTCAGATTTACAGACTTATTCAACATTCAACAACATACAATTAAGTTTATGTATAATATTCTATGTATAATACATTTTAGCATATGTAGGGGGACTGCAGATGTAACCTATACATTAAATAGTCAGGGTAACATGACATGGCATATACATAGAGTATTTACTTCTACTGCACATGTAAACAGCTTAACCAAATTATTTTCATAATCAGAATTAGAGCAATGGTTGTGTGTGTGTGTGTGTGTATATATATTTATATATATGATTGCATGAAAACATAGAAAATGTATAGTTGTTAAGCAAAATCTAACCATGATAAACCTAGCTCCTGCTATAAAGTTATTCTATTGGTTGGATTTCACCATTTGCCATGGTAACATCAAATAGACTATGACACCACATGTGTGCAAAAGTAACTACTTCGCACACCTCTGAGTTAAAACAAACAATGGGTTGGCAGTGTGAGATTGACACTGTCCTCATTGGCAAATGTCAATTTGAAACCAACAGTAAAGTTATCAACTGCACAACAAAACAACCCCCACCCGTTGTCAAGTCGATATCAGGTTTTAGTCAGACTCTCCACACTGGACACAGCTTTTTTTGAGGTCAGACTGCGCCCTTGTCCGTCTGGCAGGTGATGTCTGTCTCACACAAACGGGTGAGGCAAAAAGGCATGTGTGTGCGGTGTGTTTACAAGCAACAGCTGAGTGAGCGCCCCAGCCTCACCAGATTAGTCTCTGGTGTGACAGACAACATAACGTGATGCACACCTCTTAGGATCGATTTATCAATTTCTATACATTGACCAAGTTTTTATTTTGTGGTGGCCTTGCAAATATTGTGGCGGTGCGCCACAGATGAGCCTATGTATGGGAATCACTGATTAACAATCATGATCATAATATCTAAGTAATTGGGATTGTCAATTTACATGAATATACTGTAACTGTGCGTACTTATTGACTCTATACTATTTGGACTGTGTGTGTACTCACCCTCAACACGAGTCTCCAGGTATTTATCCAATTCCTCTTCTTTTTTCACGGCCTCCTCTGAGACCTTGGGAGCTCCGGGTAAACACACCAACACCACACTCATATTATCTCTGCTCCCCTGCAGGAGGAGGACAGGGAGAAAGAGAACAAATATGAGTAAACAGAAATATATAGTACATAAGGCATATTTTGTAGTATATTTATGCATTCAACTGCTTCTTATTTCTTTTAATTAAACCAACAATTGCAAAAAAAAAAAAAAATTTGTACTTTTAAAAAAAAAAAAACACAAAAGAGCAACCATGATACTGTCACTGTTGGCAAGTGACACGTTAAATTGTGGAACAGTGCTGGAAGTGGTCGGCCATGTACCCTGGGCTCCAGCAAAACAATCAACCATCTTTGTTGGTCACTCGTCGCCAACCTGCTTCCATAGATATGCTCTTATTTCTCAATAAGAATATGAGTAGTATTTAAAATGACAGTAGTGGACAATATGGACAGTGTTTAGAAAAGAAGGAAGTAGTCCTACTTTCTTTTTCTTCATGAAATGGTAGGCCATTTTCATTCATTTTAAGGAGAAAAGGTAGGCTAAATTTTATGTTGAACAATGTTGTGGGATAATTACTATTATGCATACTATGCAAGTACACCATGGCTATAAGCACCATGGTGAACACCTCCAATATACCTCACCATCTACAAAGCCACGAAAAAGGAAAAGTTTCAATCACCACAGTTTTTCAAGAAAATAGCCAATGCAAAGACCAGCTCTCAAGAATTCATTCTTATCACTGCTACCAGCGGGTTGGAGGGCCATACCATTAGAAAATCTGGTATGTTTACTGCAAAAGACACAAGGCTAGTTTCAGCCATTGAAAAGGAATCTGACAGCTCTACTGTACAACACCCTGGAGTGTGAGGATTTGTTAACTGTAGGCTATTTTTGGAAACATTCTCATCTAAATTGTGAACAAAATGTAATGCAAGTTCAAATCATGTTACATAGATGTAAAATTAAAGACAAGCTCAGCTCCCAGAAGTAGATAACCACAATTAGACTTCCACTGCAAATCACAAGATATGGCTGAAGACTGTATAAGTTTACATGTTTATAATTCTACTATGTAGAGTTGAATGAAATGTGCAAACACAAAGTCTAAACAAAATGTCTCAAAATTCAGTCAAAATTAGTTTCCATTTAAACTTTCGTAAAAATATCAGGATTGTTTCTGATCATGAACCCTGTATTGTGTGTCGAACTGTACTGGCTGGGTTTATAGGGAGCGGAAATCTATGTCTTCCCCGCCCGGCTCTGGTTCACTCCTGTATATTCCAGTACATTGAAGATTAAGCAAACAATAATTTGTATGGTTCCCAGCCAGAAATACGTAATAGACCAAAGTGATATTTATTCCACGGCCTGATTTCAGTGGAATTCAATTGAAAGAACTTATGATTATGCGTAGGCTATACATTTACCTCACTATGCTACCCAGCATCCATTCAATAGGAATAACTTCCTAGTTCGGAATGTTCCAAATACACAGTGGGGAACTTTCCATGCAAAGCTAACATGTCTGTGACAATCGCTCATTTGAACTCCTTTGGTTGTGGAACCAAACAAGACATCACTTCTGGTCTCATCACTGATTACTACTGGTAAACCTACCAGCTAACTTTGCACCATGACGATTTTATAGCTAGCAGCAGTTATGGTCTTTGGCTAATGTACACAGTCACCCATCAGAAAAAAGGCGCCATAATTTTGGAATGCTCATTATGGTGAAGATAGGGAAATGTAGTTCGGTAGCTACACTTACAGGTACACAATCTTGTACCCAAGTCTTTTTTCTCAAAAGTTAGAAGAATTTGTACGCCTCGTAACTGATTAGGCCTATGTGTCCGTGCAAAAATCACGCTAGCCACCTAGCCGCTAGCAAACCAGTAATGCGGTCTCGGCTAACTTACACTTCAGCTCCCTATTGCCCCACCTCTCTGTAGTACACAAAATATACAGTAGGCTATATGCAGTTCATTTCTACATAAGCTAGTCAAACTAAATGTTGAAACAGAAACAAAGGTTGTGTATGTGTGTGCGAGTGTGCTATCTTACCTTGTGCAGGCAGGTGTCCACCACTGAGTTGCAGACCTTCTCCAAGTCATCACACACCTGTAGCCTTGAGCGGACAAACTCACACAGCTCCTCATTGGACATGACGTCCCAGATGCCGTCGCACGCCAGCACCACAAACTCATCTCCCTCAGCCGCCCGCTCCAACACACACACCTCGGGCTCGGGGCTAACCAGCTGCTCCGTGGGGCCCTTGCCATCCACACACTTGTAGTCGTAGTCCCCCAGGGCCCGAGACACAGCCAGGGAGCCATTGACCCTCTGGATCATGACCGAGCCACCGGCGTTCTGGATGCGCTCCTTCTCACGGGGGTTGCAGGGCTTGTGGTCCTGGGTGGAGAAGCCCACCCTGCCGTCCCGGCTCAGCACGGCCCGCGAGTCGCCGCAGTTAATGAAGTAGAGGTGGGAGGGGCTGAGCAGCACACCTACGGCCGTGGAGCCACTACGGTCCAGGCCCTGCCGCAGATCCGAGAAGCTGCGCATGTACTCGTCAATCTTCAGGAAGCCCGAGCGGATGCCGTCCTTTACACCCTCCACGGAGCCAGGCCCCGAGCCGAATTCGGCCCCTCCTGAGAGGATGTGCTCCAGCAGGTGGCCGGAGCAGTAGTTGGCCACCCGGGAGCCAGCATGGCCGTCGTAGACGGCAAAGAACGACCAGTCGGTGAGTCCGTGGGGGAGGCCCACCACAGCTGTGTGGGCGTCCTCCATCTCCACCCGCCAGCCCTGCATGGAGCTCAGGCCATAGCGCAGCCCGTTGCCCTCCCCATGGGCGCTGTGCTTCTCTGTCTTCGGCTTGTCTAGGAATGCACCCATTACTGCCTACAGCTGGGGATAAATAGAGAGAAGAGAAAACAGAAAGGAAGGCATGGAAAAGTTACACCATCACCTATGAGGACATGGAAAAGAACACATCCCTCTCCGTTAGTCTTACATTCACCTTAAGCTAGCCTTACCATACTGCACCATTGTACCATGAATATGTATAGTATTAGAGTATAGGTGATATGGATCTATAGAGTTCTCATATGCATGTTTGCCAGGTGGTTGATTAATATGACTCATAAATGTGCTGGTGCATCACAATAATGCTGTGGTTACGTGATTTGAAGTTTTCATGACCTCTGCAAAATTAGATGACATATGAGTTGCATCCTAGACACAATCCAGACTTTATTTGACTGGCAACATTTTGGCTATATTCACGTTCTTTTAGATGGAAAATAAGTACGCCTATTTTATAACTCTCTTGGCCCGGCATAACTCAAAACACAGGTCATTTTACAGCAATGTTTAAAAAAAAACAAAAAAATCACAAATACATGGCTGTTCCATATGGTCAGTCCTATATCAAAAGCTCAGACATTTCAGGGTATAAAGATATCTTCAGTCCCTCTGTAAAAAGGCCAGATTTGGGGCATCAGTGTTTCTCTATAGTGTGATTACGGAGTGCTTTTAATTATGGATGATGGGAGCCAGAGATCCTCACTGCAGGACAAAGATAGCAGAGGAAGAACCTCAGAGTTCAGGATTACACTGCATCTGTAAGCCTCTTTGAGCATACAGAGCCTGTTTCACTCTGAGCACAAGGTAACTAATAGTATTAGCTAACCTGTTGGCCAGAAATAGTGTAACATTACTGTACTAGCAGGGTCCGAAATTCACACCTGCTAAGCGCTTAGTATAATTTGTCTTTGGCGGATAAATCAATAAGGGACACCTGCCACACTGGCCGGTGATAAAATTTGATCTTTGCCTGTTCTCAATCTTTTTCCCTTCTGACCACCATACACTCTCTCTGACCATGAGGCAATCAAATCAAAACAAAACAATGGCTCTCTATTAAACAGGATCCTAACTGCTTGTTACACTGGCTCTACACAAAGTGGCAGCATGTAAACTTATGCAAACTTTTCCTCCCGTTTCTCCACTGCCTGGATGGTTGACTAACCTAACCTCAGTAGAAATTAAAACTTGAAAACGGCTAGGCAACATATTTCCATGAAAAAATGTGTACTAATTATTTTGGCCACTATTGTTCTTGGTAGCAACATTTTTAAGTTTACCAGCCCTTGGCAGGTGAACTAAAAAGTTAATTTCAGAAACTGCACCAGCACACACCAGCCACACCTCCCACTCTGCACACTGGCCACAACCTTTGAATGCTCAAATACCTTACAGCATAACTCTGGCCATTTTTGACCCTATTTTTCCCCTCAAACTAATCAATTCTGACCAAAATCTCATCCATTAATTCACTATAGAGCTACTCATGTCTTGGGTCCTGGCTGCGTGGCTCTCCACTTCCACCACCAACACTAACCAAACCCAAAAACCTAACTCTATCAAACTCAAAAGCACCCAAAGCCTGTCTTTTTCAACAAATTGATTGCTCAGTGTGCACACACACCCACATGCATGCACACACATGGCATGGCAGGCGTGTGCCCAAAAAAGGCTGGCAGATGCAAGTAGTAACCACGGCTGGTTTCAGTGGAACACGTACAAGTGTGTGTGTTGTGTGTGTGTGTATGCGTGCGTGTATGTGTGTGCGTGTCTACTCTGCGCATGTGTGGAGTGTCACAGCCTATGTGTGAGAGAAAGACACTCTATAAATACACTGGGCTGGTTTGGATTTCATGTCCAGGGTGGGGCAGCGGGTCACCCCATTCATACCTCTGTTGCTTTTCTGCTCCATGAATCTATCAACAGAATTCCCTCTATCAAGCTTTAAACACACACTACTACCACCAACCATTGCCACTCAAGAGTAGCCTATATGTGCATGCTATACGGTAAGAGAAAGTGTGCATGTGTGTAAGAGAGAGATCTGTTATGTTCGGCAGCAGTGATTCTCTAAAAATAAAACAAACACACTGCCATTGCCTAGCAACCACCCACCCTGCAGTGCAAACATCCAGGCTAGGCTTCATTCAGCGACATCCCCTCTCTGTCTCTCTCTCTTACACACACACAGTCTCTCTCTCACACACACACACACACACACACACACACACACACACACACACACACACACATTCAGTCGCCTGGTAGAGAGAGGAAAGGGGAGTTGCATCATCCACCCATTAAAACAGGCGCAGCAACCAGACCCTGTAAGGAGACATGCAGACTGCAAGCACACACAGACACTACGGGATTTCTCTGACTGGCCATGGTGTGGTATACTGCTGGCAAAACACCCAAAAAATAGAAAGCAGCTTTAGTGAGACACCAGGCTGAAACCAGAAACTCTCAACCACTTAACCCCCTCAAAACTTCTGTCAACCGTGTCGTAACCGCAGGCCGAAACCAACACCCCCTCCATGCTAGGGTGCACGTGGCTGCCAAAAACCACTGGCTCTGAAGAGAGAAGTGGAGGTCAGAGATTGCATAATGCTGCCAAGTGCCTGAGTGTAGCTCTGAGATCACTCACTTTCGTATATACAAATATGCTATCTCGCGAGCAAGGTTAACGTAAGGCTTAGTGCGCCTAACACAGCATTCGTCCGTGTTTACACATCAACATGTGGCAAGTCACTGGCACTCTCCCTTTTACTTCATGCCCACCTCTTGAGACCATGTAATAACTAGGAGTGCAAGAGCTTGAGTGTCAGGAAGAATATATTGTCTGAGGAAAAATCCCAGTTTCACAGTTTTATGATTATTGATCAGTAATTTATTTTTTAGAACACTAAGAATGGGAAAAATCAAATGAGCAGGTTTTATTGTAGTTTTCAGAACATTTGTTTTGGTCCAGAAAAGAAAACATGCACTCTATATTGAAAACACATTTAAATATAGTGGAGAAAGTATGTAGTTGCTTTTTAGAATTCACAATAGCTGCCTTTTGAAGCAGAAATAATACTGTGTAATAAGTTAGCCTTACACCTAGCCTGTACTTGGAAAACGTTTAATCAATACGGAAAACGTTTAATCAATACAGATGGGAATGAGCAAACAGGAAGTAAATGATCCCACTGAACAACCTCTCAAGACTCACACAGACAGCCCTGCAATGACTGGAAGACACATTAATGGGAAGAAACGTTGGAATACTTTAACTTTGTTAGGACCAGCTTACATGCTGTTTTGATGAGCGTTTTAAAATGCGAACTAATTGATGGATGCTGCAACACTCCAATTCCTACTCTGTTGACGTTGGCTTACATTATATTCTCCTGCTCACCACTACTTCTTTGGTTATAAGTGACAATTATATATCTAATCCTCTACCAGCTTAAAGTTTCATTAAGCAACTTACCACCAAACTAAATATCTTTCAACTTAGTTTCTTTCATTACTTGGACTTAAGCATTCAAGATCATTCGGTGAATATAAGGCTAGGTTGTTGTCTCCTCTCTGTTAGCTATTGTAGCCCCCACACAAATAACGTGATTCACGCTCGTGAGAAGTTTTGAGAGGTGCAATCTTGCGCGTACGCAAGGCTGCATTCAAAGAGCACAAAACCTCAGACATACTGTAGGTACCATAGCTTCTAAAATGCTCATAGTTAGAAAACTCTGGTGTTTTATAGCACGGTTAATAGTGACGTGACAACAGCAGGAAAGCGTGCAGTTTGGAGGTCAAGAGCCAACAATCCACAAACCCATCTGACCACAGCCCACCACCCACACACACACATCTTTGGCTTATGTTCCTTGCGCTGACAGCTCAGGGAACTTCTTCCAATAGAGCAGCCCCTACATAAGCACCTCACTGAGCCTCTCAAAGTCTAAGGTGAGATCACAAGGAGGGAGGAGCCATCGCCATGAATACTGTCTGTGTTGTCCGACTCTGGACGCACTCACTATAATAAGGGTCACACTCCCAGGATCCTCCACTCAATGGACACATACACGGCAGAACCTCTATGGCCCAGACCCCAGTTTCCTAAAAGCTTCTTAACGCCAAGATCATCTTCTTTCTCCATTGACTTACAACTGAAACAAAGATTATCTAGGCACTAAGATGCTGTAAAGAAACCCAGCCAAGTTTGTTAATCATGGCTGTCCAAGTGTAAATAAAATAACCTACAAATTATTGCCTGGGTCCAGACTTTTGAATCCGCCCACTCCACCGAGTTGACTGATTCTGGTCTGGCATCGTGACATGAAACAGCGGTTTCTCAGTTGAAAAATGATCGGTCCAATGAGCGCCGGGGGGGGACTAACGATTAGCCAATCAGCGCCACAGGCGGGACTAACGCCATTGTCAAGCGGCTACGTTGGTCTCTAGTGATTGGTTAGGGAAAATTGAATCCCCCTCCCCCACGGAAATCGGTTAGAGTGGAGGCAATGTCAGACTGAAGATGGAAATGGAGTGTAACGAGTTGACAATTCTGTCTGATATCAGGCAATACAAATTAGGGACCAAGTATAGGTAAACCATTACCATGCATGAGTTATTAATATATGCTGTGTAGCTGAGAAAAAAGAAAGGGAGATTTTGACTTCTTGAGAACATTATCAATAATTGTATTACCCTAATTCTCATCATAAAACTGACAATTGCATATGACCCATAACTCCAGATACTGGGCATATCTCCCATGTCCTGCAGAAACCTTGTCCGTATTTTCTTTCTTTTTTTTTTTTACTGAAACATTAACTGACATCATCTCTAATGTGTAGAAATGTAGAAAATATCATGAGCCTTGTATGAAGTTTAAGCACGAATCAGTGCCTGACACAGTGGTTATATTCCACAGACAATCCATCAATGAAATGAGCTCAAAGTGATATTTGGCACAATTAGGCTACTTAAAGCTAAGCATTTCCACTGGATATCAGGCCCAGTATCAGGCCCAATCCATTTTTCTTAAATGCCTTTTCCTTCCTGATTTTTTGGAAGATAGAAGGTCTCTTCAGGACACTGATGATATAACATGTAGTAAGTTATATCGACTCAAATCCAATCCAATGCATCCAATTTTATCCTCTCCTTGAAGAAACAATCATTCCTGTAATGAGTGGCCAATGTAGGCAGTGGCTGTGCCACACCATTGTTTAGCAGGAACAAAACATGGAGCTGCACTGTGCTTTTCATAAAAAAGCACCTTGTGATATCTACAGGTAAACTATTTGATCACAGTCAATTTTTCAAGTGAAGTGACATTCGGCATTCCAGTGGGTTGTCATCACACGGTGCGGTGCATAGCAGCAGCCTTTAACAACTTTGAAACTAAAATCTCTATACAGTGGTTGCTGACTCAGATAAGATTATCAGTCATTGAACTCCTCCCTTATCTAGCCAGCAGGGCAGAAGTCCAACGCCAGGTGATGTCATGCATTGGGTCACCTGTGCTTACTATCACCACCTGATACAGATAAGGTAGGCCTTAAAATGCAGAGGAGACTTTGGGGTGGCTGTCAAGCTGACCTTCCCCACTGCCTGAGACAAAATGTGTGAAAGAAATGTGAATTTATTCCAAGCCTTTTTTTGATGACACAACATCTCTGCTATACTAAAGCAATTAAGTATGTTTTAATCAACAATCATTGTCTTGAGATCATGTCTAATAAAATTCCCAAACTTTAAGTGTAATAAACTGAGATGAGCCTAATTGGCCTGCTTCACACATTTAGCCCTCTTCATGAATGAAAGTCAAGAGCCTCACCTTTCTGCCTGAAATCTTAGCAAACGTTTTTATTTGCCATGGCAACTGGAGAAACTATGGAGTCGGAGGAGTGCACTCGACATTGCTGTTGGACTGCTTGTTCACCAATACAGAAAGTCAGGATGGAACTTATTATTTTGGCAGCTTGGGGAAAGAATCTTGGTTGGGGGGTACCATGATCTACATCAAACTGGAAAAATATCTTAACATATTATTACATCCCAATATGTAATCCATCTCATCTATGTAATCTAATATGTAATCAGATCCCAATAAGTCCTGTCTACATGAAAAGTTTCAAACATTCCAATCATAATATTAGAATTAACCTGAAAATACAGATTAGTTGATAGGTTTGATTAGTGATCTGAGTTGTTGCGAGGAGCTGACTTAATGGACTGGTAGCAACCTGTGTAGAACAATATGTTACTATACACTGTATCTAATGAGATACAAATTAAATACTAAGCAAAGTATAGGAGGTTAGTAACAGCAGTGTGCATCTAGCTGTTGGATGCTCTCAAAGACAGGAAAACTAAAGACTTTTTGTCCACTAACAACAATGGCTTGTGCAAACCAAATATCATGAGCCACTTTCACTCTTTTTACTACACCAACATGTTTTAATAGGACCTCTAAATGATGGTTGGTTACATGTGCTTGTATTGTCTTGTACTACTGTGTTCCACAACTAAGTTAGTTACCAACTAAACCCATTTTTAGGGTCAGGAAAAACCCTGCAGGTTTACACAGTTCCCCTGAGCTTGTGGCCCTGCTTCTCCCTTATACAGCCTAGGATAACCCATGCAATATGTTGAAAATATTAAAAAGACAAAAAAACATCTATGGCTGCTCACATTGTTGTAGCTCCAGCCAACAATAAGTTACAACTGTAGAACTGGCACTGTACTTAAGACTGGTAGCCAGCCAGAAAATAAATTAAGTTGAAATTAATAAAATTTTGACTTAATTACTTGTTTATACCTGCATTAAATTGTGACATTGGTTTATGAATTTTACTTCTCAGCTATAATAATTCATGTCAAATATTAGGCCTAGTTCTTTTTACAAAAATCAGCTCTACAATAAATGATGTGGTGTACTACAAAATATTTTGTAATGTATATATTGTTAACCGTCTATGAGCAGGGGTATCTGATAACATCAAAGCAAAACCCTTGTTCTGTAGAAAAGGCGTAAGTTTGAATTTTAGGGAAGCTCCATCCTCCTTCAATTAAATGACATGTGAGAGGCATATTATGAACAGTACAGAATCAGTTAAGGGTTGGGAGGAGCATTACTGTGCTGCTGATATGAAACATTACTGCTTATAAAAACCTTGCCAGTTTATGGCTAACATTACGCGTTATATGCCTAGATTATATCTCATGCGTATTTACTGACTTTACGGGCTTCAACAAAGACACAAGACGTAAAAGGTCGCTCTGTGTCTGTCAACTATAGACAACGTTAGCTGCACACCTAGCCGGCTAGCTAGCCAGTTAGCAATACATGCATTCTTGTTTCTTAAACACATAAGTCTACTGACGATTAAATAACACTACTGCCGTGTAACACCACATAGTTACATTGAAATCAACGGGACTTGCATTTACTGATCTACAACGTTAGAAATACCATGACATTGGCTAGCTAACGTTGGCTACCTACGCATTGACACATGACAAAGTCAGCTAACCTGTCGTTAGCTAGTTATTGCAAAGGTAGACCATACAAACCAAGCTAGGTTAGCTCGCTGGGGACCAGACTAACCACTGGAGGCCAAGGTGTTCAATAATTAACTTACATTCAGAATTGGCTTGCTAACGTCAACGGTAGCCAAGCTAATCAGAAACTTAAAATGATACAACTGGCTAACAGTTTGGCAATTGTCTGTTGAACGCTATTGCATAGCGCACCATATGTTGCATTTATGCTTTCTAATTGATTTTGGAAATGCGTTTTGTGTTTACCAATCCACTGACCACATGCTGAACTCCATTTCACATTACACTGGTCCCTCTGCGGGAAGGCCTAACGCTAGTTGTTTGCCAGTGTACCGATGTTAGCTAGCTAGCTTGCTAACGTTAACAGTTAGCTGTCGTTGGAGCCGACGCAACGATTTCCCAGCTTGTCAAAACTCTAGCTAATGACGTTAACATACATACTAGCTAGCTACTTACGTTTTCCTGCCGTTATGCGAATGTAGATCCAATCTCAGTTCTCTGCTGGGTTTTGTTTTTGTGTGAAGATATAACCTAGCTATCTACGGAGCTAACGTTAGCTAGCTAGCTATCTTGTTATGTTTCCTTATTTGACAAAAATAATCGCGATTGGCCTCAGATGAGCGGCGATAATTCCTTTCTCGGCGGTTCCCTGCTTGGATAGCGTTGATTTTTACGCATGTTTGACGCCAACTCTGTCTCTCACAACAAGTGTAAAGAATTCCGATCGCTCCAAAACAAATATGGACACTCAGAATTGGTTATATTAGACAACACGGACAAATCTGGCACTTTCGTCCATTGAAAGACCAGAGCTATCCTTCGACTTTGGGTGCTGAACAAGAGGAGGTGCTATTTTTGGCATATGCTCGGTGATTGGTCATGACGCCTAGGCAACATTTTGGCTGATTGGCTGATTCCTCTGTCAATCAGCTCTGCCCCTGTCCAAAACTACATTTTCATTGGTCTGTTCCCGTAGCCCTATGACGTACTCGATTTGTAACCCAACTAGAGCAGTGATTCTCAAAGTGGGGTCCAGGGACCCACAGGGGTCCTTGAAGGGATTCCAGCGGGCCCCCAACAAAAGGAGGAATAGTTTAGTATCACTAGAATGCACTAGACATTATCCCAATTTGAGAATGTACGAGAACGATTTATTCTAATCATAGGTTTCACTCTCCACACTATTACCTCCCCACATTCAGTGCAGATACTTACACAATTCAATACTAAAGAGAGACTAAGAGAGATTGAATGATCAACTTTAACATCAAGGCCCAGGCCAGTGAGGAGGCCAGAGGCAGCAATAGGTCAGGTGACCACATGAAGGGGCAGATTCTCAAGGAAAAGCTCAGACAAGCTTAAAACTATATACATATATATATATATATATATATATATATATATATATATATATATATATATATATATATATATATCTTCAGGGGTTAAATTGGGCTGCTTGGGTTGGGGGAGCCCTACTTTTGATTTTTCATTGATGTCTAGGGGATCATCTCAGCCTGGTTTGGGTGTAGGAGCTCACACCCAAACCAGAGTATCTGGTTTCAATTCAATTCTTGGTCTCTTATGTTCCTTATTCAATCATTCCCTGCCTAAAGGGCCCACATTGTGGAAATGCTCTAAGATTACACCTGTTCCTAAAATATCCACCCCAAAAAACTGCATAATATCAAGTCCATGGCTCTAACCTTCTTATGTCCATCATTGTCAACTATGGAGCGCCTGATACTGTTCTTTGATTCATCTGCTTTCAACATAAGCCTCTCTGACAGACTGCCACACCTGAACGCTGACCCCTTGCAACAACTTGCAAGACATGGACTTCCTTCTCCATATGACAGAATGAATTACACTATATTATCCTCACTGATCACACCTACAGGATTGCCACAGGGGACCGTGAATTCTCCCACACTCTTCTCCATCTATACTGACCACCTGAGGGTTTCAGACATGAACTGTTTGGCTGTACAATTTTACAGCACACAAGGAAACCCATTTTGAGAGGAAAGCCACCAGGGAGTTCAGTTGGTGAGAGGGGAACTGCATCATTTTCAACATGAAAGAAAGAAGGAACTGCTAATTGATTTCAGCAGAGAATCTGGTCAGATGGCACAGTTTTCCCTTAGTGGAAAGCCAGTAGAGCGGGTGGAAACTTGTAAATATCAACAGCTTGATCCAACCAAAACACAACACATCAACAATAAATGACACAAAAAAAACTCTACCTGCTAAGGAGAGTGAGGCAACTTCATGTTGGAATCGGAGGCCTTCATACATGCAACACTTGCCACATAGGGAGTCTGGTGAGCCAGGGCAACAAGCAGTGTGGACTTCAGAACAGACGACTGTGGGAGCTGCTCGACATGAGAGACACAAAGAAGGTCAGGAAGATCACTGAGGATAGCTGCCATAATGTTTCCATTATGGCAGCAGAAAAGGCTGTGACCCTTTTCCTAAAGAGCAATGGGAGAATAAACTTTATCCCCAATGCAATTAGACTCCGTAAAAAGGATTTATAGCTAAGTAAACTGGCTTTTCTATACAGTAGCTAAATTTGCAGTGACCATGCATAGTGGTTTGTCAAAAAAAAAAAAAGGTGAATGTGCATAGAGTGTTATCAGTCTATTGTGCATGAATATATGGACTATTGTGGATTGTGTGCTCTATATACCTTGCTTTTTTTCTCCCTGTGCCAATTTCACAAAGTGGGTTTTAATACCAAAGAACCAATAAAGTATCATGTTATGGTATATTCTATTAAGCTTTATATATTATAATAGGGTTTTCACTATGCATTTTTTTTTTGTTTTTTTTCATGGAAAGAAATAAAGGATGTCAGGCCCCAAAATAGGTCAAGGATCTAGATCTGGTGGCTCCCCACATGACAAGAGTGGAAGTGTGTTTTACATGCGTCCTGCCTGGTCTCACAGTGAGGGATTTGTCTCTCATTTGGGACCCTGCTAGAAAAAACTGTGTTCCTTATGTTCATTAATCCATGAGGCTGATACTACTTCCTCTACTGTAGTATACAGGCTTAAGGTCTGCAACATATTTTTTGTTTTATAAGACTTTTTACAAGATTTTATAAGATAGAAGATTTAGAAGATTTTTTATAAGACTGCACCAAGTACTTGCACTACCAGAGGATGAGGAGAGGTGATAATTCATTCATTTGATTTTTTTTAAAAAAGCATACAAAGTAATAAAAAGTAGGCTAGAATGAAGAAAAACAGGGTGGGGAGATGAGAGAGCAAACGAGTGTAAGTGTGTGTATACAGATGTTTAGTGGCCTGAAGGCAATGTGAGATATCAGCGGACCAGAATTATGATGTGTGTGTGAGTATGTGGGTGTGTGTGTGTGTGTGTGTGTGTGTGTGTGTGTGTGACGGCAGGATGGGGACGACAGGGTTTATCCGTTGTCATTTTGTGTTTCTCCCTCAGGATTAGACTTGAGTCTTATTAATGAAAAACTCATCAGATATCAGAACAGCTCCCTAAGGACCCAACAAGGGTTATGAGACACAGGTCAGATTAAGGCCCTGTTAAAATGCAGTGCGCGAGTGTGAGTGTGTGTGTGTGTGGGTGGGTGCAGAGAGAGTGTGTGTGTGTGTGTGTGAGTGAGAGAGAGATAGAGAGAGAGAGCGAGAGAGAGAGAGAGAGAGAGGGAGCAGAGTGGGTATTTAATTTTCCAAGATGAGGGATTAGCACTGGCAGAATTTGATCATTCTGCTCTGATCTCAGGATGTTCAATCACAGCTTATCCCAAATATTAAACTCTCTCTCTTTTGTCCCCACGCCCCTCAATCCCTGACACACACACACACACACACACACACACACACACACACACGCCGGCACTCGCTCCACTCCAACTGCTGAGGTTCTCATTGAGTAAAGTGGCCCGCTGACCCTACTGTCAGGGTGATGTGTGTGTGTGTGTGTGTGTGTGTGTGTGTGTGTGTGGGTGATTGCTCAGCCACCTGGTCACCTCAGGGGAGGGAGGAGGAGGGAAGGGCGGGGGGGTGGGTGGGTCTCAGCTGGGTGTGTGTGTGTGTGTGTGAGTGTGTGTGTGTGTGTGTGTGTGTGGGGGGGGGCTTGGCTTTAGCGTCTTATGGAAGCGGCTCAGGAGAGTAAATTAAAAAACTGTTACGTCTAATCTGGAGCACCAAGAACAAGTGGCACACACTTCAAAATCTGAACCCTGATCCCTCGTGTTTACATGGATAAACTGAGCTGACACACACACACACAATCTCACACCAACACACGCACACACACGCACACCGAAACATTCTCTCTCACACACACACACAAATACACGCACACACGCACACACGCATGCACACACATTCCCTGCTGCTAAATACCCAGTGATTGTGTCCTGGGACGGATGGAGGGAGGGGAGGGGAGGTGGGATGGAGGGGAAGGGGGAGGGTGGGGGGGTGAAGAGAGGTACAGGGCACTGATCTGCACTCTCATTTTCAGCCTGGAGATCAGCACCGGGACATCTGGGTCACATCATTACTGCAATCTTCCGCTTGTTCATTCCCAGCTTACAGAGCTTAGAGGGACAGACCTGCACACACACACACACACACACCCACACACACACACATGTACACACATACTCAAGCACAGACTCAAGGCTATAAATGGCACGTAACAAATGTGAACTGTGAAACACCAAAATGTCTCAAAGGTCAAAACGAGGTTAGTCTTCCAATAAAACAGATTGTAAGCCACGGTGATGAAACTGAGCAGAATGCAGTGGCTGCTTCACACAAACAGCTTGTGCAGATCTCTGGAGCTGTGTGGATGCCAAACTGAAGCTTTCCTGAATGGCAAGGAAGAAGGGACTGTGCTATTTTGGATTTTGCCAAAAACTGGTAGACACAATAACTGTAATGAAATATGTTGGTGAAATATGTTGGTGAAGATAAAGGATTAAATAAAACAGCCAATGTGGTGTCCATCAACAGCCATGTGACCTGTCAAAATGTCCTTGAGTAAAACACTGTACAGGCTTCAACAGTAAGGACTGCCCGGTGTCCCGGGACCAGTAAGACACTGACTTGGGCCAGTTGATTGGTCAGTCACTGGCCCACCTGGTTAAAAAAGATTCTGGTCTTACTGTTTTTGAGCTGGTGATAAGTTATCTTTGCCTCTCTGCTCTTCCACTGGCTCCCTCTCCTCTCTGACAGTTTATACGTACATTTTATAGGAATGAATTACTTTTAATTTATGAAAAAAGTGGCTCTTTTTTTCATCATTGCCTGCCGTGCCAGTGAAAATATATCAGTGTCACCAGGCAAGTGGAAAATATTCTTAACATTGAACCCTGCTGTACCTCTGCAATTTGCAAAACATGTCAGCTAAAGGCTTAAATTCTACTTGGAAATTGTAATTAGGAGCGCTCAAGTCTTTCTTGGGCTATAATGCAGCTGCACCGCCCTCTAGTGGTGAAGAGCTGTTTTCACATCAGGCTAGTAGTTCCACTTGTCGACCCGCAGGGGGTGCTGTCGAACAACATACCTGACAGGAGGGAGGCACAGACTGAGGTACTGTACCAGTCTCAACAGGGCAAAAAACAGATTGTCTTGCATATTGTGTTTGTTTTTCATATTGCACAGTATATCTAAGTAATAAACTATAATATACCATAGTTTATGGTGATTTTAGAACAGTTAAGATGATTTGATAGGCCACACATGTTCAATAAATCGTTTTTTAGTAGTTTTTTAATTGATAACTGGTAAATAATGATCACAATTAAACTTTAACCTTCCGCCACCCAATATAGTTCTTGAACAGTGCCTAAAAAGTGGTTGTGACGCGAGTGGTGTCCTCCGGTCAGCGCATTACTATGTAAATTATAGGTTACACGGTTACAGGTGTGCGTTTATGGGGTATTTCACGACGGCTTCGAACGTGGCTCGAACTAACCAGCGGAAGTAAGGACCAACCGCGTACAAGACACTTCTCCGGTTCATGTCAGTACCGTAAACATCAGCTAACACAGTCCACCACAGCTTCTGGGAAGAGGGTGACAGGGTTACTGCTGAGCTGTACTGCCCTTGAATCGCAGTACAGGAAGTCGTCACCAGCCAATGAAGCGCTTACCTTATCAAGGTGATAGTCGTCTAAAAACTCTGCTCCAGGTGAGGCTCGAACTCACAACCTCGGCATTGCTTTGCTGGCTACTGTCATATAAGTACCGCGCGCTAACCGATTGCGCCACTGGAGCTTCGGTGCATTTGGACAGGAAAACGCTTTAAGTTGGTCATCAGTATCTGTTGGGAACCTGTGTTTTGATTTTAGAGTATTTTCTACTATCCGTCAACATAATCGTAGAAGTAATGGTCTATGGAAGTAAAACAAACGGCACGCCGGTGGTCACACAGTCCAGCAGACAACGGTTTAACAGAGCTCACTCACGTGCTGCGTTCAGGTACTGCTCAGAAGCTCCAATTTCCAAGTTTAAAAGTTGTTAATATGACTTGTGCGTACCAATGTTTGTTTGCTCGGTAATAACAGCAAAAAGGGACCCAATAAAAATAGTTAATTAGTGGCTGTTTATTTATTTTGGAAATTATTATTATTAATAATAAAAATCTATATTTATATAGGCAAGGCAAGGCAGCTTTATTTGTATAGCACGTTTCATACATATCAGCAATTCAAGGTGCTTTACATTGACATAGGCAGATAAAATACATCCATTAAAATACACAGACATTACATTGCATTTGAATGCATAAAGAAAAATTACATAAGAAGATAAAAAGGTAAAAATAAAATTTAAAAAAGATGCAAAAGATGCAGAAAAGTGCTTGATCAGAAATATCAATTAAAAGCACTTTTCAGCAGCAAAAGCAAAAGCAATAAAAACAAATGATGATAAAATCAAGGCAAGAGCCATAAAATGGAGGTCAAAAACAATCATAAAAGGGTCATTACATGAAAGCAAGTCTAAAAAAAAGTTAATTTTAAGAAGTGATTCAAAAGATGATACACATTTGGGTCAGGCAGGTCATGCCAAAGTCTAGGAGCCGTGATGGCAAAGGCCTGAAGCTCCACACACTGCATTGTACTGCACTGGCAGACTGAAGAGGAGCACCAAGCATGTAACTGATGTATAATTAATTTGCTGAAGTTGCACGTTAGTGGCACCAAGTGGCAGCACCTTGGTAACTGTTCGAATTGTGAGACTTCAATATCCGGAGGTCATGTAATGTAACATCAGTGCACACCCTCCTGAACCTAGATCACTTCTTCTTAGTGGCTGGTGGGAGTAGAGGTGGTGAGGAAAATCTTTTGGCAGCAGGCTAAATCATCATTAGTGAGTGCAGCTTTCCCTGGATGGAGCAATCGCTCGCTGTTATAAATAGTTTTGTATTTGCTGTTAAGTTTCCACTTCCTGTATGTGGAGGATATTTCCCACCAGTGACCATACGCATCACCACAATTTAATATGAGCAAATAAGAGGAATCTACGGTATCGATTTCCTCTGCTGCAGCTCCACTTAATGGCTTAGGCTGATAAGACGAGTGCATCTTTACATAAAAATCATTCAGAGTATAGCTTGAAAAACAAAAATGCACAACAACTTAAAGTTTAACAAAGAGTGAAAATAGCAACATACAACAGCACTAATTAATTACATACTGTAAAATACCAAACATTAACATATAATAACATAAAGCATCATTTTTACCATCAGCTATTGACATGGCCTCAATGGTCTCTGCCACTGAAACGTCACATGTTGGTAACTGGGGTATCATAACAATTCCAGTCTTACTCACCACTTTGCTGAGTCCTTCCTGTGAGCTCATCTGGTCATTATGATGTTTCCGACAGCACATGAGGGCAGCAACACTTGCTATTGCTCTGCCTGTATCAGTCAATACATAGAGAAGATCTCTATTTTTGAGTTAAACGTGTCGCCCCAAGAGATTTTAATCCTCTGGACTCCCACTTTCCTACAGCTCAAAGACAAGTCAATGGAAGCATGTGGAGTTCAGTTTAAATAATGTAATTTGTACTAATGGACTGTTTTTTTTTTGGTCAGCCATCCAACCTTAATGGAAACTAAAACCCAGCAGCTATCTCATCACAACCTTAAGTTGCATGCTGTGATGAGATAGTAAGCAACAAATGGAAACTATTTTGAACAGATTAACGGGGGCTGTTTGCATACACACTCACACTCTCTCTCTCTCTCTCAGACACACACACACATACACACACACACAGACACATACACAGTAATGTATCACCTGAGGCAGGCTGTAAACCTTCAGAATGTGATTTGTGTTCCGAGAGCTTTCCTCATTCTTCGGCACTATGTCATATTGTCATATTTTTGCGGGGATATTTTACAACATTCTCACACAGGCCACCATCTGTACCAATCAGGCCCCATCTATCACACTCCCCCTCAAGAGCAACACAAAGCCTGGGAGAGAGAGAGAGAGAGAGAGAGAGAGGGAGAGAGAGAGAGAGAGAGAGAGAGAGAGAGAGAAGGAGAGTAGGATGGAGCGCTGGCAGATTAGAGACTACTAAATAATTAAACAAGATCGGAGACCATAATCTGGCATTGTGTCGTTTTAATTATTCAGCATATTCATAATTCAACACATGACATACAGGAAACACCAACATAAACATTCTGAATGAAAGAGGAGAAATCATTTGACCCAGTGGTCAGCGGAGGTTCTAACCTCAAAGACATGCGGCGGCGATGCCAGTTTAAAACTCAGAATAAACGACCTGAAGGCCAGGACTAACTGGCAACTTTTTGAGGCAATGCCCATTGGCAATATTGCCAAGCAGCAGGGAGAGGGATTTGCACATGGGACAAACTTGATTAAGATTAGATAGTAGGCTGAAAAGAACAGAAATTTGATGAAAAAAAAGTTTGTTGTTAGCAAATACTTTGCAAATAGCAAATAGTTGTTGGCAACATTGCCCATCTTCTTTGCCTCAAAATATTGCCCCCATATCACAGCCTTAAGGACAACATGACAGATCCATGCCCTTTTCTGCTGGAGAGGAAGTGCTTTAGTGCCCATGGCAGGGCTAGGTAGGTAGGCCATAGAAATAGGATGAGTAGAATGTACAGTGTTGTAATGAGATATACAGCATATTATACAGTGGTTCGTGAGGGAGGCAGACATAGTGTGGCATATCGCTATGTTGTGTGATGGAAAGTCATACGTTAGGCTAGCCGGCTCTCTCTATCTTTGCCTTGTTCTATTTGCAGACCTGCAGATTCACCGTGAATGATTGACAGCTTTTCGGGTCGAGTTGTTGAAAGACTACGGGTTTGCCAAGTAACGTTTTGGGGTCGTCATCATTCCTCGCCGCCGGCTCCAGCTCATCGATTCAGAATTCAGGATGAGCGCGGGGCCGAGGTGACACACGGATACACAGCTGACGCGGCCATTTCTTAAAAGGCTGTCGAGTCAATCTTCCTAGTGCATTTTCTTTTATGTCAGCGATGGACACTTGCCTCTCCCCCCATGTTCGAACCCTAGTACCCCTCCACCCACCCACCCACCCCACCACCTCACCACCTCCCCACCCGCTCCCGCCCCCCCGCCCCCCCAAAAAAACTTTATACAAACTGATAAAACTTCACAACAGTTCACCATCAACACAAAGGTCACACGAAGTTCCATCAGTATGTCCATCCATAAAAAGTAAGAGGAGCACACATAAACATCCCCTCTTTCTCTCACGTGTTTTACACAATCACACACATGCACGTGCACACACAAACACACGCTGTCTCTCTGTCACACACTCGCACACGCACACACACACGCAGACGTACAGATGCAGTCCCAGGGGATTGGACGCTGTACAGACAGGCACCGCTTGCAGTCAGGTGTATGTTTCTCTAGTGCATCACAGCTCACCACATCCTTCTCATGCCAAACAGTAAGACAGCTGGGTAAGTGTTGGGCAAGGATTATAACCGTATTTTCAGGACTAAAAGCAAGGAGGGTCCGAGGGTTGAACGAGAGGATAGGAAGGAGGGGAAAGGGGGGGGCACCCTTGTGTGTGCGTGTTTGTGTGTGTGAGTGTGTATGTGTGAGAGTTTGCTCGTGAGTGCGTATGTGGGTGGGCGTGGAGGCGGGGCGGTCCACGGTCGATCAGTCGTGGATGACGATGGGGCCTCGCATCCTCAGGCTGGGGTGGGGGTGCGGGGGGGCCAGGACCAGCCCCTGCGGCGGGACCTGGGAGGCCCTGCGCAGGGTGATCTGCTCACAGGGCTGCCGGCAGGCGCGCCTCAGCTGGGACCTGGACAGCAGCCGTCTGGCCCTCCTGGGTGGGGAGACAAGACAGGACGTTTAGTGAGGGAAGAGGGGTGGAGGGGTCAGTTTGCCCAGGAGGGGGCGAGGGGGGAGGGGTGTCTCAACAGAGCGGGGGAATGTTGCAGTCGCGGCCACACCCAACACACACTAATGCAAATCCAATACCAGTAAAAGCGCAAATTAGGGAGTTAAAGGAAAAACCCGCCCTCGGATACTCTTACACTGTGACACACAGTATCACCACTTTGTGATGTTCAGGGCCTTCCAGGAGTTATTTTATGATGAAGTGTTGTAATTTTCTTACCACTTGCCCTCAACCTTGTGTTAGCGGATTCCTACATTTCCCAGAATAACTTTCCACAACTCCCAGAGAACAGACATGAACTTGTGGCATTCAGCTGTAGGTTATACTGTATGTGTATGAGGATATATGTTTATGTGGAGAGAGCGACAGCAATATTGTTAGTATAGTAAGAGCAATAGAGAGAGTTTTTCAACTTAAGAGAAAACAAGAGTCACGTCCTTTACTCAATATTCAATATTGTGGCTGCATTTCATTCTGGTCTATTGAGGCTGCTGTCAGTGGAGAAATTGGTCTCTCTGCCTCTTCTACGATGGATTTCTCACTGCATGATTGTTGAACATCAGTGCAAAACAAGTCTAGACAGAAGCCTTCTGAGGGATTCTGAGGGACTGACACCTGACATTTACCGTTGATGTTTTAGATAGTTGAAAAATTTGAAAAGTCTATGTTTGGCCAGTTACCCACAGGAATAAGGAAAATACACCACCAAACAACAAAATGGGCCCAGAAATGCAAGGTGCATTGCCAAATTGCCAAAAGCTGTTTGTTGGTAGTGTTAAAGTGTTTTAGGGAAGGTTCAGCCGACTCCTGGCTTGATGCTAGTGTACATTACTTCTGACTGGTGGAGCCACCTACAGGCTCTTCACTTCCCAGCCACAGCCCGCAGTAGAATGGATGCCAAAAGGAACAAACAGCAGAGGCTGCATTTATTTCCTAAGTATATCAATTGTTTGGCTGGAGTTTGACAGTGATGCTTAAACTCAATGAGCCCACCTGGACTTGCTGGGCTTGGGTAAAGTTAGGCTGAATTTCCCACATAATCACTTGAATGTGGGTGTAAAAATGTTGTCATTATGGATTAACACTTGCCTTTGTAGTGTAGGCAAAAAACTGTTTTTGTCAGACATACTGGCCTGTATTCAGACAAAGACTAGCTCTGTCAGGTCAAAGTGTTGGTAACCCTCACTGGCACTGTCTGACACATAAGATGAAGAAACACATATGGAGAGCAGATTTTGAATTTAAAGTTGGTCCAAATTCTTTGGTGCAAGCAGAAGATTACAACGACTGAAGGCAACAATTTGTCTGGTTCCAGGCCCCTGAATAAGTCATTAGCGATAACCACTTTTTCTAATTTCACGGTGTTACAGGGAAGTGGAGTGCAACACTTAGTATCAGACAGTATCAGAGAATTACTAATATATATCAATGGTGTCAGGCAAGAGAAAGTAGCAGCTCTAAAGGTATTTTACAGCTTTTAAAGGGACGTATGTGGTAACATCCTGACTGCGGTGGGCTTTATGCTGTAACAGGGACGCTCTCTCACAGCCCACAGCAACCACTAGTAATAAACCTAAGTCCAGTGGGACACACTCACAAGTGTTGGACAAGGCACTAATGGAATTCATTTGGAGACAAATGCGAGATAAATAACCAAAATGTATCAGTGGTTATCCATATTTTCCTTTAGGTGGTCAGAAAAAACACTTTCAGGCTTAATATACAGCAAAAACCTGATTATATTCTTTCCTTTCCCCTCTCTCTATATCCCTCCTTCACCAGCACCAGGGTTGTTTTTCTTTTGCCGGCACAAAAAAACACATCAGTTCCCTGCTGTAATAGTGTTAGAACAGGCTCATATAGACTCTGTACATGTGTGTGTGTGTGTGTGTGTGTGTGCGTGCGTGCCCGTACGTGTAAGTGTATGCAACACTCATAAATTTTACATTCAAGGGCTGCGCACACACACGCACACACACACACACACACGTTGTTCTCGAACACAATGTACCCTAAGAATGATTGTCCACGAGCAAGACATTTATTCTCACTTAGAGTTAATGATGGAGCAGAACAGATAAAACGCAGCAGAACAGCACAGATGTAACTCTGGTCGCACACTATCTAAAGCTCTGCTGTCGACTGTCTGTTCAGCTGACTGTCGGGAGGAAGAAAAACATGTAGATCCACGCCAAAACATATCAAGCAGTCTCATTTACATCTCTCTCTCTCTTCCCTGTCTCTCTTTCTGTCTCTTTCTGTCTCATTGTCTTTGCTATGACTGATTTTCTCTCTTTTTTTCCGACTGCTTTGTTCAACTCTTGAACTTCATCTTCTGAGAATCTTATATCTCCACTTTCTGGTTAATCCCCCCCCCTCCTCTGTTCCCTCTTCCCTGCCCCCCCTCACCCCCCCGAATACCGCTAGTAACCCACTCCTCTCTGCTCTGTCAGATATTGTTTTCTGCATCACACTGGGGGAGAGAAAGAGAGAGAGAGAGACAGGGAGAGAGAGAGAATGGAACATTCCCATCGTCTGTCATTGGTGCCTGCCTATCAGAGGAGATCCATTAACATGTTATTCCATCTTTTATTTGAACAAAGCATCTTATCGTTCTCTACTGGGAAAGCAGATAGCAGCGTAACACTATAATGGAAAGGGTATGGCAGTGAGAACGGTGCTACTGTATCTCTCTCTCTCTATCTCCCTCTCCCTCTCACCCATGTTGATCCTGGTGGTAAGTGAGTGATCCATAAGAGTGCAGCCATGGCTAATGTGGTAATGATATTTCCACTCAGGGCCCAGCGGTGCCTGGCTCCTCTCTGGCCCATCTGCGCCAGTTAACTGCTCTAATTTTAGCCCGGCGGTCCGAGGGCGGCTGTGAGGGCCGAGTGCCATGGTTCATTTAGACACGGCGTTAATGGAGGAACATCTTTCTCCCTCACATGTGGCTGTGCACACTTGCGTCTGTGTGTGCGCACGCATGTGTGTGAGAGAGAGAGTGTGTGTCCATGTGCGTGTGTGTGTGTTAGAGAGAGAGAGAAAGAGAGATTGTGTATGTGTGTGTGTGTGTGCATGCGTGCGTGTGCGTGTGTGTGTCTGAAAAGCGACTCACCCCCCAGCTTTCCCTATCATTCCTTTATCCATGTCTACAACAAAGTATGTGATGATGGCTAGTGTTTGTAATAAGCGACGGACCGTATTATGAATGTGAGTAACCTGCTGTCAATTTGGGATTATTAAGACATTAACACAGCTATAACATAGCATAACACAGCATTTTCAAAATTTGGTACCTTTGTTGCAATCTCAAGCAAATCCTTGGTTTACAAGGGAAAAGAGGGGTACCACCTGTTTCTAGCCATTTGAAAGGAGCATCCCTGCGCTGATTCCTTCTCTGCCACTTCGGGACTGCTGGAGATGCTGCTGGAGATGCTGCTGCATCACGCTCTGTGGTGAGCTGTTTTCGGAGGAGCTCAGAAATTGGAATGGGTGTGTGTGTGCGTGTCTGCAGGAGGGGCTTTGCATTCTAACACATGACAAGATGAGATGGCAGAAGCAAGCTACAAACTGACTGCACGATGAGAATGAGACTCCACAGGTTTTCCCAGGCCGGCCAATCTCTGTTTTCTGCTTGTGCGTGAATTTTGAGAGAATTGTGCGTGTAGGTGACATGTTGCGTTGTGTCTGCGTGTGGATGTGTGTATATGTGTGTATGTGTGTGTGTGTGTGTAGATGTATGTGTGTAAGGGGAAGGGGGCTTACCGTCAGGAGATGTCTAAGGGCTGCATTTCTGAAATGAGACAAGCAGCCAGTCACTCACAGGAAGTGCAAACATATTCCACTGACCCAGAATGAAACAGGGCGCTAGATGGATCAGTGGGTCAGTGGTCCCATGTTCCCATGCACTTGTTTATTCCCTGTGTGCTTTATTATCTGATAAAAGTGCTTGTGTGCGTTGGCTTGCGTGTGCGTGCGTGCTTTAGCACCATAGTGACCTGTGGAGTCCCATTCGTCAGCCTGCACTATACTATGAAGAAACAGTTTGATGTCTACCTGCCTACCCACGGGACCTACAGCTGCCTAAATAACCACAGGGCAAAGATAACTCAGTATTCTCCTCTCTGCAGTCTGCTGTCAAAGCTTGCTCGGTCACAGCTCCCATCGCTGCGGTGCGCTGTCATTCAGCTTTCAGCATCGATTGCTTTCCATTCCCACACACAGTCAGCCAATCACAGGGCGGAGCGGGGTCAGCCGTGCTTACCTGGTCTCCCGGGTGACGAGGAAGAAGCTGTCGTCGGGGGCGTCGATCCAGTTGGGGCGTCTCTTGCGCATCATCACTCCGCCCCGGGCGTTGCCGCTGCTGCTGCTGCGGCCATTGTGCTGCGAGAAGCCAGTCTATTATCAGTTGATTACAATCAGCGGGCATGTAGTTGATGTGGAGGATTGATTTAAAAAAAAAAAGAGCTTGTGAGTTGTGAGATACCTACCAGGACGGGTCCACCTGTGGAGCCGGGGTTCTCTGCAAAAGAAGCCACAGCAAGGAGAGAAAGCATGAGGGAATCTGAGTGTCATTTATAAATAGTGTTGGGTGGTTTCAATAATAGTATTACTCTTCCCTGTAACAAGTATTGTAACAAATGACTCTCTCAATATCAGGAAACATAGTACAGTTACCAAGTCTTGTGTCATCACCTCCTCTAAATATCAGATTGAAGTTGAACCATCCAAATTATCTGCATTACCTCCATCCACTGATTTGTTTTCATTAGAATTAGTTGTCATCCTCTCACACAAACTATTTGGAAATGGCAGAAAAGTTTACCATCCTCGGGTGTATTCCCACTAATCTGATTTTATCAAGCAAAAGGGTGACAGGAACATTGGACATCAAAGCTATTTGGACCCCCTGATCATTTACAGGGGAGGTAATTGAGTTATCCCTGTTTCTGAAGGTAAGAGAGGATGCAATTACCAATTTTGGGGGAGTGTAACTTAAAAGTAATACGAGTAGCATACCAAATTACTGCTCCCAGGAAGTAATAAGTTAACATTACTTTTGAAATGGAATGGAAAGCAAGGAATGTGTGTGTGTGTGTGTGTGTGTGTACCCGAGCGTCTCTCCGGCTCGGCCCTGCTGTGGTGGTGGTAGCTGCGCTTTCCCAGCATGCCGTGGGGTCCGTGCGGGAGCGAGGAGAGGAGGCGTCGGGGGGGAGGGGCCTGCAGGCCGGGGGTGCGGTGGGAGCGCGGGGCGTGGGCCGCCGGACGGGACTCTGCAACAGAGACCACACAGCAGATCCATCAACTGCCAAATCTCTAAGATCAATCCAAAACAGCACCTTCAGGCTACTGGCTATGCTGGTCAGGGTGTTCCCAACAAATCACCTCATAGCACTTCCATTCAGGACACGGTATAAAATGAGATTGATTACGGTCAAGCGTTACAGCCCAAACATTGATTGTGTGTGTATTACCACAGTGTGATTTACCTAGGAACTGCAGAACACTGGTCAAAGTGCTCCTTGGGGCGGCTCTGGTTTTTGGCAGTCGAGTCCCCTGCCCTTCCGACACCCTTAACATATCTAAACCAAACACACACACACACACACATCACATTTACTAGCCAGTGCACAGTGTCTCATAGACTGCATCAACTCCCTGTCTACTGAACTACTGACTGACCAAGAATAGTAAACAGTGCTAAACACGACTGCAGAATCATACAATGAGAAACAAAGATGATGTCATTGGGCTGGTAAAAGTCTTCATGAAATCAGTTTTGACTGCTGGTCTAATTAAGGCAATTTTCATGTGCTCTGTGCAATGACACTCTCACACATAGATTCTTTGTTAATGAAAATGACTTATTCATTGTCCTACCTCATGTTTTTAAATTAACTCAGAGCAACAACGCAATGAGTCAATGCAAGTCAGTGAGTCACTTTTGTTAATGTGCTAACTTGCTATTGGAGATGGCATGACCACTGAATAATAGTTTCCTCACACACACCCATGCACATACAGATGTCAGTACATGCTTACATGCGCACACATCCAAAAAGCACACTGTAAACACACACACACACGTAACAGAATGTGAGGGCTTAATGGCAACAGGCACTGAAGGTTGAGTCCATGCTGGGGGAGGCGTGCCTTGGCGGGTCGTCTGGGCTCACCGGCCAATCAGTGAGTGTGGTGGAGTTGATGGACAGATACACAGACACATGAAGCACAAGGACTCAGAGAAGATGGTTTCAGGTGTGACTTTATTGGAGGACTACTCTCACGTTCACACAGTGATGAAAGAAAGAGAGCAAAAGAGGTAGAGGATGAGATGAGAATATTGCAACAACCGTTAGAAAAGGAAGAGGCAAAGAAGAAGAAGGAGGGAGAATGGCTCTGTATGGCGAATCCCATCCATAATACAGTATGTAGCCTATACTGTATGAGCATGTGGTCAGGGTTTACCAGATGGATGGGGGAAACTGGATGGATTCACACTATGAATAGACTTGAACACAAGAAAATAGCTGAATGAATGAATGAATGGTGTGACAAGGGACCGTTAACTGATTATGAGTGATCAAGGGGATCTGGTCCAGTCCATGAGTCCTGCATGTGCCGAGCCTAGTCTACAGAGGCGATGCAGCCACCAGCACACAGGTCAAGAGCAGCCAGCTATTCTTTGTGCCTGACAAGTCAATGTCTTCTCTTCAGCCTGAACCTCCCTTCTTTCAAGTTTTCTCAGTCCAAATCTTGTCTAGCTCTTTAACAAGCCAAGTGGTCAAACACAAACAATTCACCTTGTCTAACACACTCACACAATACACACACTATTAGCTGCGGGAAAAAGTGCACACAAAATGGATCACAAATCAAAATAAACTAAAAGAAATAGCATGGCAAACACACTGCAGCCTAGCTGAGGTTCAGGTCTACAATAGGCAATCATCCTGAACCTGATAGGGTGAAACATTCCTGGCTGAAACAACTCATTCAGCCATGACAGCATTGAGTGGGCGAGCCCCGCCAGGGGTGCCGTGCAAAATAGAGCTTCTCTTAGTAAAATACATTTCCTCTACATCTAACTTTAGCAAATATACGGCTCAGAGTAGAATATGGGTTCTATGGGTTCCTACTAGAATCTACTTGTTAATAACAGGAACAGCATCAAATCTGTTTGTGGTTTGAAAGTGTGAGTGTATGCATTGTGTGTGTGTGTGTAGGCGTGCTCATGTGGAATAGCCCTATTTACCAAGAAATGTCTGAGTAGAACTGCAACGATGGCTTTTGGTTCACAGTGATTTAAAACCGTAACAGAACAGAAAAAAACAACAAAAACACAAATGAAAAGATGATCAAAACTCATACTTATGAGGACAGGCAGTCTTTATTGGAAACAGGGGGTGGGAGAATACAAAAACCAAAATAATAATAATAATATAACAATAATAATAAAAACAGAAAGAGAGACAGACAGGGGGTGGAGGGGATAGACCAGAGATGGGCAGAGATGGGGGTTGATGAGGGGGCAGTCAGGGTGAGGAGGGGGTGGTGTGAGTGTGTGGTGTGTGTGTGTTTGTATGTGTGTGGTTCTGTATGTGTGCAGATGTATCTGTTGTGTCTGCAAGCGTGTGTGTCCACGTGGCAGAAGTTAGGAGGAATTGAAAGAGCTCTTACACTCTGCCTTTATGGCCCCACAGTTAATGGGGACAAAGGGTCGGCGCGCAGCACGGCGCAGCCTGATGATGTCACGGCACATGTGCCGGGCCAGCTTGGTGAGGCGGGTGGCCTGCAGCAGGAAGGCCTGCTTGGTCTTCATGGAGGACTTGGGGCTGCCACTGTTGCGCACCGGCACCATGTGGCTGGACTGGCGAGGGGCATGACCCCGCGAACGAGGCTCCTGGGAAGGAGGGAGGGACAGAGAGGGGGGGGATGGGAAATTGGATACAGTTAAACTGACAATAAAAAAAATCTGTTCACCACTCTCATCCCATCACTAAAATTACAGTCTGTATTACACCATGATGTCTACAAATATAAACAAACATTTTACAGCTACATTTAAAATTAATTTTAAGCAGTCAGACAGTACAGGCTGTATCAAAGACCTGCAAATCATTCCTAAAAAAGTAAAGATCTCCACACCCATAATGGAGCTTTCTACAAGGCTATACCCACACTTAGTACACCCAAGTTCTGTACTGGAAAAATAGACACATGGCATAATATTTATTTGTTTGGTTTATTTCCTTGAAAATATCCTCTTTTTATGCAACTTATATTCTTATACTACTATTCCCACTACTACTATTACTGCTACTACTATAACATGTAGTATAAATCTGTCAGATTTACATCAGCACAAAAAGGTAAACTACATTTACAGGGTGTCTTCCCTGCCCCGTGTAAGCTTTTAATGCCAGTTAGAATGAAATACAAGACCAATTCGATATTTGAAATAAACATGAAAACAACTGTAGATATATCAGAACAAAGGTCTGTGTGACTCGCCTGTTTCCTCACTGGAAAAACAGTGAGCTCAAATCGTCACCTGTGCAGGTGTTAATAAATTCACACACCCGGGAGCAACCTGCAGTGTGCGGATTCTACTTTTGTTTTATGCTTAATTTTTCTGTCTGGCACCGGTTTAATATTTGATAATATTATAATATTTGATATTTAATATTTGTGTCTTTACTCTGCTCGCTGGAAAAACAGCGCACAAAGAAGCCTCAACGTTAAGACCTCAGAAAAATAAATTCAAGATTGAAAATTCAAAATTGAAACTGTAATCAAGACCTTTAAGGCCATGGGTTCAGATGATTCAAGACATTGATGTTTTCAGGACCTGCAGGCACGATTTATATGGATTTACCCTTTCCCAACATCCCTTGTGTTTTAGGTCTGTGCCTCTGAGGGAACTTACAGTGCTTGCAGGACTAGGGGAAGTCTGTTCCTCTGGCCCCTCCGCTCTGCTAGGCATCTTCAGGCCGCCGTACTTCTTCCAGTACATCCAGCAGGACACGCACAGGCGGCACTGCATGTTGGGAGGCCCCCACGAGTACCACTGGGCCGATTGCATGGCTGTTAACATAGGACACGCACGACGGCTGGTTAGAGGCAATGCAGGGGAAAATAGTCCAAAAAAACACCTCAATCTCTCTTTCACTGTCCCCTCAAGTCTCTCCCGAAACGACACTCTAGATCCCTACTGTTGATAGGTGGAGATCAGTAACTACAGTGGGTCAATAAGACATCTAGAGAGGATGGATGGAGGGTGGGGGGTGGGGGGAGATGAAGGAGATGCAGAGTGGATGGTGAAAGGAAGGGGAGTATTGATCCCTGGATTAGTGGCGACAGCCAAGATACATTAGTGGTGATGGTCAAATTAGAAGGGGTGCACTTCCTCTAGTCTCAGAAACCCATGGGAGAGCTTAATAGAATCCGTTAGCTGGTTAATTCTGATTTTTGTTCATATTCTCCTTCACTACTAAATGATGATGAAATCATGTTTGTTCACTACTCTTGCTACTTAATTTCTCTCACACGTGCCATGCTAAAACAAACACACACACACACACAACTCACTGTAGCAGCTCTCGCAGGCTCTGCCCCCGCCTGCTGCGTGGTAGGCCCCCGGCCCCGCCCCGTTTACTGTTGCCATCTTCCCATTGGTCATTGAGATCTGGTTGGGGTTGGGCTTGTTACTGTCGGAGAGAAGAGGGAGAGGTTTAAGAAACAGACTAATTACCCACCTGCCTTCTGCAAGGGCTTAAGACACATTAAATATGCAGAAGTAATTTCAGCTCGCAGCCGCCAAGTAGACTGCAATAATACTGACAGTAGAACTCTGGCAGCAGAATAAAACAATCTGCAGTAAAATCACTTACTATGTGGGGATGTAAACCTGCTTCAGTTTGCTCTCTGCCTCTGCTGCCTTCAGTCTCTTCTGTTAGGAGAGAAACAGACACAGTGGAGGGGTTTAGGAGACCACGCTAATACAAACAAAATCATATACACATATTCATACAAATCCCCTTAGACGCCATGCCGGTAGGCGGCGTGAAAACGTGACTGTTGGATTACAAAGATAATCATTAAATGCCCCACTGACTGCAGTTCAAACAAGCGGGTCGGTTCCTTTCTTCCCGTCATGTGATAGTTTTCCACCCAGCTATCATAGAAAATCCATAAAGTTGATTTATATTTCATCACATGAATAATCCTTTGGCACGGAAGGTTTTAACCCTTTGTTGTCAGACTCCTTAAGGTCTATGAGGTTGAGTCATGATTTATAGATGGATAACCATTTATGGGGTGACATGGGACAACGGGAATTCTTACATTTACATTTTACATACTGTATTTCACTGACACTCTTATCCAGAGTGACTTTTGTCAGTGCTAGTCCCTCGGTCAACAAACATCTCTGTTGTCAAGGAAACTCTGTCTACACTTGAATAATTAATTTTAATCTTAATTACTGCACTGGGATTAGATTTCTTAATTTGCTCACAAATGGTGTATCGTATTTTGCACTGATGTGATTGATGCACTGATTTTGACTCAATGTCTTGAGTCAGATAAAATGTCTTTTATCTGATGTTCATCGATTTGGTTTATGTTGTCATTTGTGGGTTTTTTTTTTAAATTGTGTTTTTACTGTAAACCCTTTCTGCAAACCAAATCTTCCCTTATGGGAGAATACATTTTGGAATCTAAATAAATTAATCTCACCTGTTGCACATATCTGTCTGTGGTCTTCCACATGTAGTAGTACTCTATGATACTGGTCAGAGACTTCCACGGCAGCTGCACAGGAGAGAGAGCGAGAGTGAGAGAGAGAGAGAGAGAGAGAGCGAGAGAGAGAGCGAGAGCGAGAGCGAGAGAGAGAGAGACAGAAAGCAAATTAACGGTATTAATATCTCATGTTCTTGCCGTCTGGGTGCGAAAGCCTCCATGTATATTCATGAGCGGAGCATCGTGACCACAGAGGCTCAAAGCTACCAGCTTTGAACACCAGACAGAAACACACACGGACAAACCGACACACACAGTGATTCACACATGTAATAACTATTTATGAGGGCCTGGTGTCGATGCACACATCCTTATCCTGCATTCACATTGTATAGGTACGCGGTAAACGGTAAACTGGATGTTCACTGTTTTCAATGGGCCTGGTGTGAAGTGCTGTCTGCCACGCCTGCAGACAGAACTTGTCGAAATTAATTTAAGTACGTTTGTCTACCTGCTCTTCTTGTCTCCTCTTCCAATGAAAATAAAGCAGTGAATAAGAGCTTTCTTCTTCTGACCATTTTGGAGTACATGGGAAAAAGATGTAATGCTAAATTTAGGTTTGACTAGGCTATTCCAATTCCCTGCTTAGCTTCCTATTCATTAGCAGTGGGAATCATATTTGATATTTAATGCAAAATATGACTGTTTATTTAATTTTGAAATAAAAAGAAATATTCCAAATGAATGGCCACACAATGCTATTTAACGGATCGTTTTTTATTGTATCAATGCGCACTGATTGTGGTCAAGCCTCTGTTCAGGGACAGGCAACCATGTGCGACAAAATGCCAACAGTATGCAGGTTTTCATTCAAACTAAAGGCTACACAAGGTGATTTCACTGATTAACACACCTTCAACCAGAGAGAAGTCAGTGAAATCACCTGCTGTAGTCTTTGACTGGAATGAGAACCTGCATACTCTTGGCCCTCCATGGTACATAATTGCCTATTCCTGCTCGTTTATCAAATTCACCTTGGCAACAAGAAAGCAATTTGCTATTGTGGTTGACTGACATCCCACAATGCCAACCGACATGGCTTTTTATAAGTCACAGCGTGAGCGCAGCATTAGACAAACACACTTACAAAGTCTTGTCGGATGTCGTTGAAGTCTTTGCCGTATTTCTCCAGCGCCTCTTCGAACATGCCGGCCTCGGAGGCGCTCCACTCCTCCATCTCGTCTCTGCACAGCACCGGGCCGCCCGCAGGGACCAACACACTCAGCGCGCTGGACAGGTCGTAACCATGGCGATGCAGTGTGTCCATCGCATGGAACTATAACCATTGGACACAAGACAACAGAGAAGAGGGGTTACAATCCAATGACTCGAATTAGGATCAGGCACTGCAAGGTGTGTGTGTGTGTGTGTCCAACTCACCAGCGTGATATCTCGTGAGGCTGCAGCTGCGCTCATGTGTAAGCTAGGCTGCCTGACTGAACTGCTGCAGTCCAGCGCTCGAGCAAAGGTCCCAACCGCCCTGTAAATTTAGGAACACACACACAGACGCACACAAAATAAAAATCACTTTATAATAAAGGCGTTACTGATTCGATACTGCATAACTACACATCCTCACGAGCCATCCCTCACATAAGAAGATGATCTCCTTTCACTGGCCATTTATTAGAGTTTTGGATGCAGTTTGTGAACCCAAGAGTATATGGATGTCAGAGCCAATCACACATGCCATGGCTAGTACACCCCTTCCCCTCCATAATAATTGAAAAAGTAATTACTGTGCACACATACAGCATACATAGCATCTCATGATAGCATCTCTCTCCATAATTCCTAATAAGTGGCCTGTGTTTGTTGGTAAGAGGTCAGAGGTGAAGGGTCATAACGTGCCAACACTAAGAATTGGTTTATCTGTTTGTTAGTGAGAAGTTAGAGGTTGGGACTATAGTTAGAGCAATTCCATGTAGGAACACGTTACGATCGTGACTATTTGTCTGGTAATGAGAGGGTAGGAGGACAGAACTGTTGGGGTCAGAGGTCAAAGGCCATACCGTGCCACCACTAGGAATTGGTCTATCTGTTTGTTGGTGAGTGGACACTCTGGATCCCACAGCTTCTCCTCTAGCTTGGACTGGTCTCTGTCATCTGCCTCGCCTGCAGGACACAAGAAGAAAGGCTTACAGAGAGTACAGCAGTTTGATCAATGGATGGAATTACTTTATAATCTAGATTATTTTGCTAAATATTGTATTTGAGGAACACAATTATTTTACTTCACTTTTGGCAACACCATTACAATTTTCAACTACAGTGGTCATTCTGAATTAAATGAAATGTCTATTGCGGATGTGCTCATATTCTAGGATTATTAACTATGGAAGCTAAAATCAAGTTACAGTATACCATTCAACACGATTACTGGTGCAAGTCATAGCATGGCCACTAGCATGACCACTCTCTAAACCATTGTAATGGCCATTCAAACAAACACACACACACACACACACACACACCATTATAGCTGTCGTTAATGCAGCTAGAGGCGAAAGGATGTTTGGATATGGGCGTAAATAAATACCTAAAAGATATAGCCGTAATTAAATGGTTCAAGTGTCCGTATGGGTGAAAGTGTGTGTGTGTGTGTGTGGTCCTCACCCTCTTGTAGCATTTCTGGTACGTCTGCCTGAAAGCGCGGTCCCACTCTGATCTCTCCTTTGTCTGCCAGCAGTGTCTTCTGTGTCGGGTCGTACACCAGGGAGTAGAAGAAGGTATCCTGGAGAAAATGACACACCAGAAACCAATACTATAAAAATGCCTCCAAATCTTAAGACCAATAAGGTTTAGTCTCTTAGAACAATATCTGGACTGTCATTTCTTTGCCATTATAGAGCCACTGTTCCTTAAGGTAGTTAGGATGTCCTAAAATAATAGGATGGTAAAGCTTTAATAGGAAACCAACTGCTGCAACTGCAAAATTGGATTTTTCCTTATCTTTGACGTTTGAGGTAAGATAATGTTGTGCCCGGTCTCCCCTAGAATATATGACTTAGATCTGCAATGGCCAGTTTGTGTAAACCAACAGCTAATAAGGAACGATGATATCAATTTTCTCTCTCAAGCTCACCTCTTTGTCAAGGTACGAAAGAACCGCTTCAGTCTCATTCAATAACGCCACACTGCACTTCCCCCTATGAGAGAGATAAAGAGAGAGAGAACGGTGATGATGTGGGACAACAACATGGGAAGTGAGCAGTGGCTGATTTGTGTGTTCATGGCTGGATGAGTGACTATCCATGGGCACTACCTGCACATGATGAGATGTAGGGTTAGAGCGTATGTATGTGTGTGGGAGTCTGTATACCTGATGTGCGTTGCAGGTAGACTCTCATACTGCCGGGAGAGGAAGAGCTCTCTGTGGCGAAGTTGGTGTTTTTGTTTGTCTGTTAGGTCTGTCTCTGTCGGGTTCTCCTTCTCCTCTTCCAAGTCCTCTGCACAGGCAAACACAGAGGAATAGGACATGAGGAAAGATATTAAATAACTAACTGGGGGAGGCAAACACATCAATCATGAATTTCAGACCCGTTAAACACATGGTACCACCACCCCAATATGTGTTACAGGGGCAAGGTGAAGAAAACAAGACATGGCACATGACAAGACCATCGCTGTGGAGATTAGATTTGAGTAAAGTGGGAACGAGGCAACATGTTTCCAAGACTATGCCAAAAGGAGACAGGAAAATAGTCTACGCAGAGGACAGGGGTCACACTCAAAGAAATTATATTTTGTTTATTTAAGAATTTACCCGTGACATAAAGTTATAAGATATGCTAAAAGATAATCAAAATTGCTAAAGCTAAAATCATCAATTTACCGCTCACATTTTATACAAGGCCATTTCACATTTATTTCGTAACTGTACTGTTTGTGCTTAGATTTACAACAATGGGCTGGTACAAAGGCTCTCGAATGCATAGCAGTAAAGAAATAACCTCTGCCATCCGTGAAAGATGCTCAAACTATTATGCTCAGGGGTAGAAATTACATTTTAAAAACACAGTGCTCATCCAGACATAATGGAAAAGCAGGTGGGCTGCAGCTGATTCAGCACATATTGCCAGGCAGCAGCACATTTTGCAGACACACATTCTATAACACTGTTGAACATCATTATATATAGGCAAATATTTGTCAATTCAAGTTTTGGGGATACATAAAAACCATCTGTCATTGGCATCTTTCTATTATTACACTAGTTGGCTAGTTGTTTTCACTAGCCACTAGTAACACTAGCCCAATTTCCCAGATAGGAAATCCTGCATAAATGACCCACAGCCTCACCACAACAGAAGGGTGACTCAGTTTGGGAAACACACTCAGATACTGGCCCATTCAAACATGAACACAATACAAACAACTGAAGGATTAACTTTTCTGACAAAGGTAGCAGGTGTGGTTTGTTCAGTTGTTCATGACTGTTCCCTTCCTGCTCCAAGGAGTTTAGTTTACTAATTATCTGCGATTTTTGCATTTGTACATGCTATCATAAGAAGGCTGGATTTTTTCACTCGGTTCAACACACTCAGTTGTGAGTGTTTGATCTAGGGTGCAACGATTAGTAGACATAATTGACTAAATTGATTATAAAAATGTATCAACATGGATTTCTATCATCGATGGGTCAAATGATTTTTTAATTTTCCGGCTGTATGCATGAAAGATACGTCTTAGTGATGCAATGGCATCAGAAGGGCTAGGTGGTGGCAGCAGGTGGCTGTTGTTGTCCTCACATATGTTGATATACAAGTTTTAAATGAAATGGTGCTAGGTCTTAACACATCAAACTATCAGAGAACTCTGACTCCTCATCTCATTCACGTGCAACGCCTACACAAAAAGTTTCACATTATTTAAAGAAAACGCTGCCTGTGTGACAGGGGTTACTACTGACTTGCATGTTTGTCTGCGAGCTGGATGAGGCTATGGGAGATGTCTCTCCTCCTGTAGAAGCACACCACCTTGGCCTCCACGTTCCCACTGGCGGTCTGAAACACAGAGAGAAACAGAGATACAGGAGGACTGAAAAAAGTGGTAACACCTCCCTGCACCAACTCTAATTTCCCAAGAGACCTGGCTCCTTTGTGATGCTCATCAAGCTATGCTGCTATGACAGGCTGACCAGGCCAGCAACAACCCTTTTGATCAGATGACTAATTGATTGACTGACTGACTGTATAATTAGGCAGACAGGCTTATTGACTTGGCCAATATTAAATGCCATGACTGATGGAGAAGGAATGGGTGTGGGGGTAAGATGGTGGGAATACTGCAGCCAACTTCTGCTGCTTCATTGTTTCTACGCAGGCCATAGGCGAGGGAGGATGCACTGTATGACAATGATGCAACCAAGTGAGACTAGCATTGCAATCCAGGCCAAATTTTACGAAATCAGGGAGATTCCGATTTTTACAATTTGTGTGGAACAGCGTAACTGGGGCTAAATCCAATTACAATCTTACTGTGTGCATTCACCCTATCCTGAGATCCCAGTGCACACTCACAGTTTATGGCAATTATAACAATGACAATGTACAGCCCCAATGCCCAAACCTATCTGAGCTCCTGAAATGTGCACTATAAGCCATTTGAAAAGACTTGGAAGCCCCCCCACCGCCTACACATACTCCCACAGGTGTGGCCTCGCTCACAGGCAGGTTGCCATATCAACGACAGTTGGGAGACAAGTAACATCTGTCTCTTTGCATCATATTACAAACACTTTTAAACACAAAACACTGTTGCAGGAGAGGGGGTCCCAGGACCTCCAAACAGACAGGCATCCAAGCTATTCACCCTCAGGCACAAATGACACACAGCACAAATATAAATAATAGCTGCTGCGCAGCAGTGAGTCGGGGCCAGGCATTTTGAGGAGGAAGAAGAAGAAGAAGAAGAAGGAGGAAGAGGAGGAGGAAGTTGAAAAATAGGAAGAGGAGGAAGACAAATGAGAAATACAGGAGGGTCCATCAGCAGAACGGTCCGGACGAAAAATATCATTAAACCTTGAAATCATGTGTCTCTAATTCACACAGCACAATGCCTGAATAGGTATAAGCATGTTCATTCTGCATTACCCGGGTCTCGAACTCACAACCTTTGCCACCAATGGCAAGTCGTGATCATGTTGAGCTACCTGAGAAGTGGGAAAATCAGAGGTGGCTTCACACTAGGACTTAGGCAACCACCAGGGTGCCCGATAGCAACTGTCCATGCATGTACAGGCAGATTTCAAACTAGTGTCAAAAATTCAGTTATCAAGACAAAATTCTGAGAATTTGCATACTTCATGTAGACAACATAGAGATGTCTGTAAGTTATTTCTTACAAAGATTGAATGCTCCATAAGCCAAAAACTGATGTTTAAAGATGCTCTATTTCCATTGACTGCAATAGTATACATGAGGATAGAATTAAAAATTCAGTTTTTGAGATACAAGTATGAAATTTTATATACTTCATCTAACATGACAGCAACATTTTGTCATTTATTTTCATGAACATTGTAGCTTTATTTAGCGAGAATTTGCAGTAGCTGTTTACAGTACCGTTTACAGTAAAACATTTTGATGGACTGTGGGCTCAATTTTTGATAATTCAAAAATCTGGCTGGATCGTTTGTGGAGGACAGTCTGAAGATGTTGTGTAGCAAGTTTGGTGTCAATTGAAGAAAAAATGTGGGAGAAGATAGGTTTAATTAGTTTTACAGTTTTTGAGAAAAACAGAGTGATGGAGTTCATAATTCCTGGCAGCTCGAAGCATGTGAACATTTCTGCTCAGTTGGGCCTACATTTTGGTGAAAGTTGCAAAGCCGTAGCACGTACGCCTGATTTGTTATGAATTTTCAAAGTTTTAAACTTTAGATGGTTGCTGTAGCGCCACCATCAGGACTATTAGCCCACAATGCCAGTTGAGGAAGTTTGGCGATTTCCTCGTAGGAAGAAGCAGAATAATAATAACATTGGCAAATACAAGAGGGACCGGCCCCTAATGACATACACACACACACACACACACACACACACACACACACACGTCTCAGTACCTTGTTGAGTTCCTCTATCCGGCGGATCAGGTAAGGGTTACTGGAGGAATTCTCAAAGAACACGTAATCTGCAACAGAACACACACACACACAGATCACATCACTGTACCAGACCACTGTTAGGCTGCAGGGCCTGCGAGGTCAAGTAGAAAAAATATAAAAGTAATAAAAATATATTAGAGATTAATCTTCACTCCGATTCATTCAAGGAGGGGGAAGTGGTTGAGCAGTGCAATCGCCCCCCTCAGTTATTACCATTGGATGTATCCTTGAGCAAGGCACTTCATGCCCTGCTGCTACAGAGGAGCTGCTCAGTGGAAGACACAGTAGAAGACTGTGGTGTGTGATTGTGTGAATGTGAAGCATAAAATCAACAAACATTTCCTGTGTAAATAGAGGTTCAAAAAACGTCTTGTTTTTTGCACATAACTAATAAAATGGCTAATTATAACCATCACCACCAGGGATAAGACAAACAGAGTGAACCAAGTCAAGAGACAGGACGTAACCAATCCATTATGTGCAGCGCTAGGTTTTCACGGCCTGTGGGACAGTGACTTTATTGACCTCACATTTGTATAATGTCATTACTTTTATGTGTGTTGTAAGATAAACAGATTGATAAGGATGCAGCAAAGTTATAAAAGCTGAGTCTCCATTCCCCACTTTCCAAAACAACATAAACATGGTTACCACAAGCCACAGTGGCAGAAATCCAGCCTGATTCAACTCTCCTCCTAAGCAAAAACTTTCAAGCTAAAATCAGCTTCAGTCTGGGGCCTTTAAATGCTGTCGAATTTGAGGATGGCACACATGGACAACCAATTAAAGGGGTAAATATCACTGGGAATGTGGGAATTTTCTGTGTTTCCTCAGTTGCCAAGATGTGACATTTAGGGGGTGCAGAGCATGGAAGCCATGTCAACAACGGATGGTAAAGATTATGTATTCAGTTATTATGTTATTGTTTAACATTCTATTAGCATTGCTGTCTGTTTTCATTATCTGTTTAATCTGTAGTTGTCTTCTATTTTTTATTTTAATACATTAACTAATATATGAATTACACCCCTGACAGGCATATATTCCTCTTTATTTTGACACTGCAGCACAAAGTAGCTCTTTGCCACTTGCTTTCTAAAATAAACAGCAGCCACCAAAAAATAATTTCGTTTATTGATCCATTTTGTTATTAATTCAGACTTTAAAAAAAAATACACTTGAATGCATCGACAAGTCTTATTTACTTCCGACCTAAGGAGTGGGAGTTTACAAAAAGCACTTGAAGGCAGCAGGAGTAGCACCGCAGTAGATGTGACCAGTTTGACAACAACATGCCGATACATTGTAACGAATAAACTGATACACCCGTGATAAACTGTTGCCAATAATGTCATCTGGGCAAAGATGCTGGAGATTGTTTATGTTTACGTTACATGTGTGGCTTCTGTCCTTTTTGGGTTATTTCACAGGCCACCTAGAGATTTGCAACCCGAGTATGTGTGAAGAGAGGGTGTAAGGTTTAATCCAGCTCGACGCAACGACGCCATGAAACGAGACAATAATTTGATGTTGAATTCCAGTGGACTGCTAACCAGCTAGCTAGCAAGTGAAGCCAAATTGCTAATTAATTGCACTTGTGCTCAATGTAGCTGAATACTGCGCCAAAACACGGCATCTAATGCTGGCCGAATTATTCGATACAATGTTTAAATACTGTAAACCAAACGCTAGGGCTGCAATAATGGTAATCAGTGAACCCACTGCTGGTGCTAACGTTAGCTAAATAAGGACTCGTACTAATGGCTGCATGCCAGAAGAGGCAAATACAAAGGCAGTCTCACAGACTCCCCGTGGCAACATATTAGCAACCTTTAATGCACATGTCTAGTCAAATAGTCCCATTGCGTATCAATGCCTCTGTGCGCCTGAAGCAATTATCCGAAAACAAAGGTGCCGACAATGGAAAAATGTTTACAATGTGAGCTAGCCATTTAGCAAGCTGGCGGCTAGCTGCTGTGGCCACGATAGACGCGAGGCCTGACCCATTTTGAATCCCAAATATTTAGAAATTCTCACTTTTCTACTCAAACTTACTGCATCCCCGTTAGTTCAACGCCAAGGAATGTCACCATTAACTGTACATGAACAAAGATATCGCTGCATAATCCCTACAGAAAGCCAAACTTGACGTGTTTCTACTTGATAAAAAGATCCACACTGACATACATACCTCCGACCCGGTACATGTTGGCCGCCATTTCTGCCCTCCCGGAGTGTTAAAACGCAAACCATAAACTAAGAGAAATAGAATAAATTAATAAAAACGATAAAACTGTATTACTTAAAACGTAAACGGTGCGATATTTTGTGGTCGTCGAGACTCGGATCTATAACCAATTGGGAGATTTTTGGCAACGTAACCCCCCTCCTCCTAGGATTCACAGTAGCCTATACAATACAGTGAACTCACACCAGCCAAAAGAAGTCGGATCAACCCGAAAAACCACTGACTGGTGACGGTGGGAGGGGGACCGCGCACGCGCAAACACACACACACACACACACACACACACACGCACACACATACATGGACGCGCGCGCGTCCCCATACTTGGGAAGTCTTATCACCTACAATCTTTGATATAAAAACTGTGAGTGTGTGTGAGTGTGTGTGTGTGTCCTTACCAAAAACAACTATAGTAATCCTATAGTAGATTTTAGTAGGATACATAAATATATCAGAAAAACCCTTGACACATCAATCAGCTATATAGCTACAAGTCCCTATAGGAATATTATAGCAATAGTACAGTGACACCATGGAGATAAAAAAAAAAATAAAAAAAAATAGCGTACCATAAAGAACGATAAGACGACTATAAACTCACGGTATCACAGAAACAGTATAAGTCCCCACATAATTATTATAGGATTATAGGAACACGACTAAAGATGAAAAAAAAAACTTAAAAAAAACTCTATATACGAGTTAGTACAACAGGTCACTAAAGTCACTATTGGGTAGCCTACTCCAGACGCGTTATAAATGCCTAAAGTAATATTATAGCCTAATGATTTTTACTTATGTGTGTGTGTGTGTGTGTGTGTGCGTGTGTGTGTGTGTGCGAGAGAGAGAGAGAGAGAGAGAGAGAGAGAGAGAGAGAGAGAGAGAAAGAAGGATGACCATTCACTTTGGAGATCATTAGATGTGCGTAAAATTCCGCTCCCTCTGCTTTCTGTCTGCATAGTTCTCTTTCTGTGTGTGTGTGTGTGTGTGTGTGTGTGTGTGTGTGTGTGTGCGAGAGAGAGAGAGAGAGAGAGAGAGAGAGAGAGTGTGTGTGTGACATCACTGATGGGATTGGCTCTCCCTGATTGGGGTGGAGAGTCTCCTCTGTACAGAGGGAGAGGAGGAGAGTGAGGGACAGCAGTAGTTTCCACCCAGCCACGGAGCGCAGCACCGGGCCACATCCACCCAGAACAAACCACACCCCGGGGACAGAGGAGTCTGTGGCCCCCAAGTGTCCAAACTCCTGTTATGGAAGGGCAACGGAGTCTGGAAAGGAGTTTTAGTTAGGTTACAGGGAGACAAGATGAAGTTCGGTAAGAGCATCTGTGTGCTCAACGTAGGGGGGACCCGGTACGCCTTCACCCGTGAGGTGATCCGGGATTTCCCTCTCCGGCGCGTCAGCCGCCTGCATGCCTGCGCAACGGAGAAAGAGGTCCTTGAACTGTGCGACGACTACGACCGGGACCGGAACGAGTTCTTCTTCGACCGCCACGCGCAGGCTTTCGTGTTCATCATGCTGTACGTGCGCTCCGGTAAACTCCGCTTCGTCCCCGGAGTGTGCGAGCTCTCCTTCTACACGGAGATGCTGTACTGGGGGCTGGAGAGCGCACATCTGGACTCCTGCTGCCAGAAGCGCCTGGACGACCGCATGTCCGAGATCGGACTGGACAGTCTCTCCGAGGAGGAGCTCGGCGACTCGGGGGATGAGTCCCAGAGCCCGGCCGACCCAGGGCTTGACACGGTGGTCACGGGTCGCGGTAGATGGCTTGAGAGGATGCGCAAGACCTTCGAGGAGCCCAACTCATCTGTCGCGGCGCAGCTTTTGGCCTCAGTGTCTGTAATCTTTGTGATCGTGTCTATGATAATGCTGTGTACCAGCACCCTGCCGGACTGGGATACAGCCAAGAGGAACACTGTGGAGGAGCACAGGTAAGTGAAAGTCAAGGGGCGCCGAACCGGAGGGGGTCGTTCACAGGTGCTACTGGGGTGAGGAGTCTCGTCACATCAGGTTAGGGTGGCGGAATTCCTAGCAGCAGCTGCTGAGTCCTCCATAGTCTGGTGCGTAAAGGTTTGTCTGTAGTCACTAGTGTATCATGTCATGAACGCAACAGGCTAAATCCTTTCACAGGTCAGTTTCTCTCATGATCACATCTCCTCATTATGTCCAATTGAGGATTTTATACGATGACCTGCGTTCAGGGCACAAATCAAAATCATTAAGCACCATCGAATCTCATAGTTGATCGGATATGGCAGGGTATGGGCACGTGCCATACCTCAGCCTTAGTGAGTCCAAATATGATTTTTGTCATTATAATGGAGAGCAAATTATTTGGAAGCCATAGGCCTATTTAAAACAGTCCCAAATATATTGTCTGTCATTAGTAACTGCTCCACTTGTCCCCAAAATCTTTACTCGATAAACGGCTTTGGAAGTTTTGGTAGCAATCAGATAAAGGACTTTGTCCAGAGTGTTAAGTGAATTGACGCCCCTGAAGTGGATGCGCACAGCGAGCTGCGGACGGCAGATATTTTAATCTTTCCTCACTTCACAAGTCAACCAGACACTCATCCAGTTAGATCAATAACAAATCAATATTATCCACAAAGACAAGTATGCAGTAAATTGATTATTATCTTACACAGAAAGCCCTTCTTTGCTCTATTTTCCTACTGACACCCCCCCCCACCACCACCACCACCCTCTCCCTCTCTCCCTCCCTCTCTCTCTCTCTCTCTCTCTCTCTCTCTCGGTGTCAAATTGAATTTGAATGTCTTTATTGGCGTGGTTAGTTTATATTGCACAGCACACAAGAAAGACAAACAATGTGACATAACAATAAGTGACAATTCATAATAGTCCATTGGGTAATGAGCTGGAAGGGAAGCTGTACATAAGGATTAGAAATTAGGTAAACACAAAAGGAATTAGGCCACTAACCAGGCATCAACCAAGTCTCCCCACCTACTGTCTCTCCCCAGTTCACCCAGTAGGCATCTCCTCAAATAGCTCAACTTTTGGACAATTATTTTTGGAATTTTCTAGAAATTGTGATTCACAATAAAATCACTCTCAGTTAATGACATTTTGGATACAAGGTGAAAGAATGCACTTCTGTTTCCACGTGATTTCATGAGCACATTGGCCCTAGCCTGTCCTCACTGGGAAGCTAGGTTTGCCTGTGGCCTTCTCTATATATGGCTAGGTTATGCTCACTAAGGCTTGACATAGTTTCCGAGTTTTGGATCTGCCACAGTGGTTAGGTAATCACCTAATGTGTAGTTTATACTCGGGATCAAAAGGATTCCAATTTACTTGGTCTGTTAGTAGCTTTATTCCAATATGTGATGTAATTCTCCCAGTTGCTCTATAATTTGGTTAGGTCTAATGGTGTTGATGTAGCTGTCCTGAGGCTCTGTGGTATTTGGCTCTCTCTCTGTCGAATACAAGCACCACCTCACTCTAATTCAGCTTGATTGCCTTTATTGCCTTGGCTGTGCTAATCAATGGGCTAATCATGCACTTGCTTGTGTCACATTCACTCTTGCAAAGTTTTAAATCCCTCCCTCTGTTCGGTTCCACAGCAATTTTCTATTCTTCCGGCTGTTCAGCATATCTCTCCTCCTGCTCCTGTCGCTGTTTACTCTTCCACATCCACCCCACGATTACATCAGATGTCTTCCTTATCCCACAGAATTGATTTCACCTTCACTTTGCCTCCTTTTTCCTCACATTCACTGTTGCCCTGTCTCATATCGTCCATATCTTCTCTGCAGCTCCCACCCCATTTCCTGTTTACAGCCTATTAAACTCTCACCATCTCTCCTCCTCTCTGCACTCTGTAGGATAGTGGAGGCAGTGTGTATCGGCTGGTTTACAGCAGAGTGCCTGGTGCGTTTCCTCGTGGCCAGGGACAAGTGGGAATTCCTCCGCCGGCCGCTGAACATCATCGACGTGGTCGCCATCACCCCCTACTATGTCACCATGGCAATGGCCGGGGCAGGGATGCCGGGCGCCGGGCTGGGGGTTGCCGGAGTGACTCTGCGAGTGCTGAGGGTGATGCGCGTGTTCTGGTTGATGAAGCTGGCCAGACACTTCCTGGGCCTGCAGACACTGGGGCTGACGCTCCGACGCTGCTACCGGGAGATGGTCATGCTGCTGGTGTTTGTCTGCGTCGCCATGGCGATATACAGCGCTCTGGCCCAGCTGCTGGAGCATGGCTTGGACTTGGGCATGCGTAACCACGACTACGCCAGCATCCCGGCCGCCGCCTGGTGGGTCATCATCTCCATGACGACGGTGGGCTACGGGGACGTGTACCCTGTGACTATTGGGGGGCGGGTGCTGGGCGGCGTGTGTGTGGTGAGTGGCATCGTCCTCCTGGCGCTGCCCATCACCTTCATCTACCACAGTTTTGTACAGTGCTACCACGAACTCAAGATGCGCTCCGCCAGATACGCACGCAGCCTGTCAGTGGAAATACTGCAATGAACATCTGTGCCACACATTTACACCAAACTCAAACACCTACTGCCCCATCTACTTCGAAAAGGAACTCAATAGACCTGCGGAGCCATTGATCCCCTTGTGAAATAACAATCAGCTTTGCGCTCTGCTCTGTTTCCTGCCTGAGCCGCACCTGATTTTATTTGGCCTGTCTAGTTCCTGCCTGTTGTGTTCATGACCTCTCATCATCCTCCTTAACCAGCATGCTCTGGGCTGAAGCCTGATATCTCTGTAAACCGCCATTTGGATAGTAGAAGAAGAATACACAAATAATGATTTACATTAGGTAAACACAGGCACAGTCAAACCAGTTATGACAGTGGCTGCTGTTTACATTGTATTCCCATGGTTACAACATTGGCAGACATTGCGCCCTTTTTTGTATGCTGCGATGAGTGGGGTGTGTGTGTGTGTGTGTGTGTGCCTGCCTGCCTGCCTGTCTGTCTGTTTGTCTATCTATCTGTCAGCCGTTCATTCTATCTGTCTAAGCTTTTCACCCAGATGGTACAAGTTACACAAGATTTATGTGTGACCTAGATGCATTCTGTTAAACCTGTGAAGTATAGAGAGGGAATGAATGAGTGAGTGCAAAGCATGGATTGGGAGGGGAGTGAAGAGAGGGGCTTGGAGGGGCTGCATAAGCCAGCGATAATGGAATATAGAGACAGGTCAGAGAGGGCCAGAGGGGTGACAGACAAATAAAATAAAGGGGCAACGAATATGGCAAGGCAGATGGAGTGTGAAATGGAAGACAAGGGCCGATGGGACAAAATTACAGCGATGGCAGAGATGACAAAAGTGAGCCCGAGCACAAAGAATGAATAGACTTCGTGTGTGTTGCATCTCCACTTGTGAGTGTATGCCGAATGTGAGGCATTTTGTATTTCTGCGTCTCCAAGGCAACCTCTTCCTCCAACATGTCAATCAGCCACATAATGGTGGTTGATTTGTGTGCACACAAATAGGCCACATCCACACGCACCTCACGGCTGGCATTCAGCATTTCATTCTGATTATTATAAATAAGTCATCAGAGGACTACTTACAATTAGTCAAAAACTGAAAGTAAAAAAACGTGCATATGTACATGCACACAGCCAAGGCTGTCACAGATGATGATTCTGACATTCGTGATTCAGACATGTTTGCACTGTCCATAGTTGGCCAAGGCGATATGATTTGTTGAAGAGAGACATGATCCAAACAAACAAGTCAACACCTCTCCCACACAACAGTCTTTCTCTGCATCTCTTCTCCTCTTCCTCCTGCTGCCATCAACCCTCCTCTTTTTACACACACACATACACACGCACGCACACATAAACACACACACACACACACACACACCGAGATCAGGCTCTTCTGTTGCAAAGGAAATTTGAAAATTAATGAAGTTGAGCCTCTTTGTTCATTCTCTGTCTGCCCTAAAATCATTCTATGTCTATAGTTGTCATTCCTCACAAAGTTCATGGGGTCTTTCAGCATTTGTAGACATGAGGTTAGTATGTATTATGGACAGTACACATCTCAATGTCCTTGTTGTTGTATTATCTTATAAATGTGCATTTCAAGTAGGACAATTGCAGAGGGGAAAAGATTCAACTCACATTCAATCAATCTTCATCGACTTCAGAAACATTGTTAAACAGCAAATGAGTTGATGTGGCACAGCTGGTAGCCCAGTGGATTATGGCCAGGCCTGATTGAAAACATCACACACTTTTCCATCAGTAGACTTTCAGACTTCTTGTAATTAATCTGATCAATGTATGAGCTTTTATAATAAAACATTTTATTCAAAATTGTTCTGTCAATTTGTAATAACTGTATGTGATAAAATGTTGTTGTCATCTTAGAATTATCAGGCTCCATCATCTGAGTTCACAGTAGTTTTGAGATACATGCTTTAAAGTTTTCATGGCTCATAAATAGTAACTAATATAACCTTCTTAATTTGCATTTTTCACTCAATTAATTCAAGAATTCCAGCCACATGGTATGACCTAGAGCTACGTTATATGGATAAGGTATTTTTTTTTTACCAATATGTCAGTGGAGCTTGATAATTCCATGGTCATGAGGTGTCAGTCATGCACCTCCAGGCCTCCTGTAGGCAATGAAACGTGCCTTTCAGTAAAAGCTTGTGCATTGTGCTACCTTCATGAAATATTAGTAAAGCTTAGCTATATCATTTCAAACACATAAATGACGTCTGGGTCTTCAGGACCTCTCTTTGACAACTGGTTGTCATGGCTCTTGCCATGACTCTAGTTTTCCTTGTGTTTCTCGTTGTTCCCTGCCCCCTGTGTGTCTCCGCCTCCCTGGTTTGTCTTTCGGTGTTTGTCTGTGTCTGTCGTGTGTGGCGTGGGCGTGGCTCATCTCTCCTTCCCAGCTCCTGGGCTCCTGAGTTGCCGACACACCTGAACCTCATCACTCATCACCTCCTGTATATCAACCCCGGCGTACCTACCAGTGGTCGCCAGATTGTTCCACCAACTCCGTGGTAGACACACTCTCGGTCGCTCTGCACTTTATGTCTGGACTTACCTTGTGTATCAAGTTCTGTTCATGTTGATCGTGTCTCTCTTGTGCCCAGGATTTCCTCCATGAGTCTCTCCACCTGCCCACGCCACATCTGCCAGCCACCCAGCTTTCCTGCCTGTCCGCCAGCTCGTTACACTCTAACCCGAGCTCCAGCCAGCCGTCTCGCTCGCCGGCTAACCCACCAGCTCGCCGGCCAGTCCAGCTCCGATCATCTTCCCTACTCCGGCTGCCTGCCTTCATCTCACCACTTCTAATTCCAACCTCCAATAAACCTCTTTTCCTTTTACACTTTGTCTGGGTCTGCATTTGGGTCCAAGAAGACAACCATTCCTAACACTGGTCACATATGCTTTCTATTTCACTACTCAAGTTTTCTCCACCATCTCAATCACAATGATATACACCTGATGCTTGATCAGTATTCTTCATTATCTGATACCTATGGACCTTTATTGTTTTACATGTAAACACCTTTTCAGTGTAACCCATGTTAGAAACCATATAAAAACTGCAATATGCTTTAACTAAAGCGTCAGAATTATTTGCAATTACCAGGTATGTGGTGGACCTAAACCCAGTTTACCCACCGTTTTATTTGCATACTAGAGTTTAACCACCTTTTTAAGATTACGTAAATTTTCATAACAAATCCATAGTATACATTACTGTAAATAGTATCAAACTGAGTAAGTTATATGAGGGTGGGGTCTTGAAGGGGGAAAAAGCATAAATTAATGATTTTCTGAAAATGTAACTGATTTTTGTTTATTTTCCTTATGATAATCAACTGGAGGTCATAGTTCACCCACCTTTTTGACCACATCAGGCACCATAACTGTCTTGACACAATTTGTAGCCAGAACCTTGAAATAACTATGCATAATACTGATCTAATTTGTACAACTTTTAGCGGTTTGGACTTATTGCACCAACAATGTAGGACTGCATGCCTCCACTTGAATTTTAAGCGGGCAGCGGAGAGGCAGCTGACTGCTACGTCATCTTCCGTCGACGGCCGCGAGAGGAAGACCTTTTACCGGGTGAATTTTGTTGTGGATAACACCTTCCCCGTCCTTCAGCTGAAAAATGTACTACAAGTTCAGCGGCTTCACCCAGAAACTGACGGGGACTGCTCCTCCGGCCGCCTACAGTCCTCAGGTGAGACCGGGAACTGGGGTTTCGGTGAGGAACCGGGTCGGTAGCTGCCGAGGATGACCTTCATATTACTCTTAGATAAGCCAATGGTCCATTCCCCTACTGTACCGGGTCCTATAAACGTCTTAAATGTCTTAAATTGAGGGATTAAAAGGTCTGGAATACAGTTAACTGCACTATTTAAGTCTTACATTCAGTTTAAGGGGACTGGTCGGTTTCCTTGTCTTGTTTCTCACTTTTTGAGAAATCAGCCCAGTTCCGCAGACTTACTGTATATTCTCATTGGGTCTGCAGTTGTCGTCATTTTTGCATTTATTTCAATTGCGAAACTGCTCCATTAAAAGTCCTCACAGTCAGAGTCCTAAATGTAACATAAGGAAACTTGCAGACAGCTTATGCAGACAGGCCGTGGTTGATCTGCTTCTCTTTGCCAGCTGGACACAATCCTAGTTCTCAGTTTTATCACACTTCATCAAAGCAGCTTTTTTTACTGTTTTGTCTGTCATCCTGAAGGGTTATTTCCTGTCAGTTTATCTGACCTTCAGGTAACATTACAGCCAATTTGGAATGTGTCTGTAGTTATTGGCTTCTCAGAGCATCTGTCAGATGTGACCTTTATTGCTCTTCTGTTCTTTATAGTGCGACCTGCTTATTATTCAATGACAGTAGCTGAGGCTGCTACTGACTCCCGTTTCAGAGTTTGGAAGTGATTTGTCACACATTCAAAGCTTTTTTTGGAAATGAAAACAAAATGGAGCCTCAACAAAAATGTTTTTTTCTTTTAGTGGCTGTTTGATTTAGAGATCGGTTGGCACAGAGCTACTTGGTGCTGCAGTGTCAGAATGAAGAGGAGAAAATGCACATCAGACACATAAACAATGTTTTAATTAATGTAAGAATGCATAAAAATGTGACAAATTTAGGTTAAATAAAGAGAGAAAATAAAACCATACAACTACATACAACAAATTCAAATTATTTACATGAGATTCCATACAATAACATAGGATAATAAAATACATCATATTTACCATCAGTTGTTGATACAGATTCCTTGCTCCTCGGCCCCTAAATGTCACATCTTGGCATCTCGGCTGTCATAGAAAATTTCAGCTTTTCCCAGTCATATTTATCACTTTCTTGGGTTGTTCATGCCTGCTCATATCATAATTCCGATATTTTCGACAGCACTGGAAGGCAACATTTACTGCTCTTTTGTCCTGCTGTTATAAAGAGGGCAACACATCAGACTGGAGAAGCTGTTTTCTCTGTCTTTCTGGTACAATGCACAAAGATAAATTAATGCTGCACGTTTAGTAAAGGCTTTATTTAAATGGCAAGTAAAAATTATTTACTTTCAGTCCATCTGCATTTTTGTATATGCGTCAAAATTAAATTCCCCACACTTTTTGCCTCCACACTATCTAACAAGGTAATGGGTCTTTTTAAACCAAGGTGGGTGGGGAAGCTTCCACCAAATGTGTGGATATTAAGTAGGTACACTTCTACTAAGGTAAAAAAACCACAAAAAAAAACTCTAACTCATAAATACCTTCTGAAAAACAACACAAAGCACCTCTGATGTTTTGTTAGTTACAGCTTTAGATGTACTAAGTGAAATAAACATGACAGTGCCATAATTGATGAGACTTTCCCCGGACTGCTCCAGCTTGATAGCTGTGCACAACACAGTGGGTTGTGTACAGTGAGTGAGGTGTTGTTTCTGAACATTTTCTCTAAAACTATTGAACCAAATCACATTGATCAATGATTTATATTTATTTCTGGGAGGGCTCTCTGGAGAGTTCATTAGCAACCAAAATCACAGGCTGGGAGAATGCAGCAGGGAGCTCATAAGTCATAAGCGAGACTCGTCTACTTCTCCATTGTGTTCTCTCTGGGCACCATGAGTCCACCTACTGTGTCTCACTTGATCCTGGTGTCCACTGCAACAAAGTGTGGGGAAAGGTCTGGCTGCATGAGACTAGGAGCCCATTAAAACATGATCTTTAAATTATGTAAATGTTATTTGACTTTGCCATTGATTAATGACGTAGTGCTTAACGAGCTTTTGACAAAAATAGGCCTAGATGTTAATAGAGCTTCCAGTGTTAAACTACTTGAGGTGCTCTTTATTAATCGTAACAGACACTTAAACAGTCTCACAAGCGGAGGCGTAACTTGACAAGAAAAGATAAATCAAGCGCTCCTTAGGTAATCACTTGTATTTTATGCTACAGTGGGTGGAGCTGGGTAATTGCGTTGTCTTGTTTCATCCTTGTATATTACAATAATAAGGTGAGTGGCTGTGTATTCTGTACAGGGACTGAGGCTGGGTGTGCCAGCGGAGTCCCCAACCATGATCTTTGCCACGCCCACCAAGGTGGTGTCAGAGGCCGGGTCCACGGTGGAGTACCTGGGAGCCAACAAGGTGCCTGACCTCCAGAGAAAATTCCAGGTAACCAAGACAACCGGCTGGAATAGACTGAATCTCAACAGGGTGTATGTCATTCTTAATCACAGCAAAAAGCTCTTTTTCCACCAGATGCTTTCACAATTTTTACAGCCACCTAGGTTTTTAGAACCAGAGATCACCTCAAAATGAGGGTTCATGACCTGCCAAAGTGGCTGTCAGAGTAGACAAACTTACCAAAGCAACTAAACTTATTAGTCAAAACATTCAGTTCTAGATCTACAAGCATTTAGCTGGTGACTGGTGTTTATTTCCCTCTCGGTTCTTAATCGCATTCCACTCTCCTCCCTCTGAAAAAATCCATCACAAGTGAAGGGCTGAGGGAAGTAATAAGAAACTCTGAAGTTGGGCTGTGCAATTACTCAAATAAATGGAAATCACAGTATTGACTGCTGCATTTTTCAAAATGCAAGAGACAGCGTTTTTTTTTTTTTTTTTTTTTTTTTTCATCGGAGGGAAAGGTTCCGTTCAGTCACCTAAACAAGAAATCCTGCAGCTGTGCAGAAACCATGGCCTCCAAAGCAAATTGCACACTGGAGAAAATCATTGTCATTAATTAGAAAGTCATTATGTTCAAACTGAATAGATCACCGGCGTGATGCACTTAAGTTTTTCAACCCAAATTTTTTGAAGGATGATATTTTTTTCTGTGTGTAGAAAAATATCACAATATTGAGAAAAATATTGTTAAAAAAAAAACAAAAAAAGAAGTCAGTGTGTTACATGGGGGCAAAAAAACAGGTAAAGTGTAGCAGGTAAAGAGGCAAGGGAAAAAAAGTAGTGTGTCAAAGAATATGCCAAAAAAATTGTATCATTATAATACAACTTACAACTTCCTTTTCTTGTTTTTTTTTTTCCCCATCCCATCTTCCCCCGCCCTCCCGCCTGCTCCATCCCATCTCTTCTTCTCTCAGACGACGGACGGCATCCCCGTCCATTTGAAGCGCGGCATTCCCGACAGGCTGCTGTACCGCACCACCATGGCCCTCACTGTAGGAGGCGCTCTCTACTGCCTCGTGGCCCTCTACATCGCAGCCCAGCCCAGCAATAAGTAACCGCCGCCCACCCCGGCTCTGACCCGGCCCCGGCCCCACAAGAAGAGAACACAAGAGGTCCAGGAACACCTGATCCAGCTCCAGCTTGGGTCTGACACTTCCATACCAACCCCACACCTCCTACATGTCACTGCTGTGTCACCCAATACATCAACCTGACCAGCCACCACATCAAGACTGAGACTGTTCTCAGGAATGATGATGGTTGGAATGGATGCCATCGACGCCAGTAAATCACACAACTGATAACTATATGTCTGTCTTCTTTGTAAAACGATATCTAAGTTAATAAATTTTATGAAAAAAAAGGTAAACGATACTTTGAGTGCAAAGTCTTTCTTGCCCCGGTTTGGTTGTATTTCACTAAAATAATAACACACATAGCACTGGCTGTGGAAGCCGTACCATTCAATGCCTAGCAACAGTAACAGTTGAAATCGATGGACTTGGAGGATGGCCAGTGGCAGCTAGCAACACATGGACTTCATACACAAAACTGTCCATAGGGGAAGGAACTGCGTCATCTCTCTCACCTCTTATAGATGTTAAACTAGGAGATGTAAAGATTATTTTCTGCTCACAGCTTTCAACAGGCTGTAGCCTGCCTTCAGTAGTGCAGTGATAACCGTGCGTGTGTGTGTGTGTGTGTGTGTGAGAGAGAGAGAGAATGATGGAGACACCCCGTCTGGAACATAGCTGCTGCTCACTTGGCTCAAATACTGTCTCTTATTTGTGTGTGTGTGGGCCCTGGTGTGATGTCAGATGCTCTGTGTGTGTGTGTGTGTGTGTGTGAGAGAGAGAGAGAGAGAGAGAGAGATTGTTCCAGACAGGCATGCTGGCAATCCCACATCAAGCTGCTAAAAGACTGAAAGGATACAGTCAGTAATCTGTCCTTGCCTTTTCTCTATTGGGCTGTGCAGGATATTGTAATGTGTACTTGGCCTCTGTGTTCTTCACCCTCATGTATGTTTGCGTGTGCTTATTGATTGCACAGGGAGGGGTCAGGGTCACGTGGTGCTCCCAGCTGGACGCTCTCCAGAGGTGTCCTCCACTGATTACATGATTGGCAGAGCTCCTCACAGAGAGCTCCACCACTTGCAAACACACACAAAGCACTTGCATGCTGCACAGTACTGTACATACAGCAGATGAAGGCTGTACAGGAGGGTTTTAGTTCTGGTTCGTGTTAGATCAGACTCAAACTAAAGAAGGAAATCAGTTCTGTGACATGGATGCAAACAGTCGGTCTCTAGTGTCAAAGTATGCCTCTGAAACTAATGTTGATTTTTTTTTTCAGGGTTCCCACAGGCCTTGAAAATCCTTTTGGATTTGAGAAAAAACAAAATAAGGCCATAAAAGTTTTTTAAAGTGAATGGATGGCCTTGAAAGTACTTGATTTTTTGTTAAAATATAGCACTCTAACGTGTCGATATGCCTCAGCTCTCTGGTCCTCTCCATCCTAGCATCAAGCAACACTTAACATCCAGAGGAAAACCCTGTGATGGAGATTTGTGTTGATACAGCAGCGGTTTTAAAATGAATCGATTTCATCAGGATTTTCTTGACTTGGCAAGATCATGAGTAAAATATGAGTTTTCTACAATGTCTAATTTTGACCCTTTTGACCCTGTCCATTTTGAGTCCTTGAATGTCACTGAAAACATCTTGAATTTGATGTCTAAGTGTGAGAACCCTGTTATTTTTATAATGTGCATGTGTTTCAACAAGGAATCCCCTGTCCCCTCCCCCTTCCTACCACCCTCTCTGTTACTGACTCAGTCACAACTTCCCACTTCAGCTTCCCTGAGAAGAACCTAATCATTTTGTGCACACACCTACACAGTCCTCAGTGTCACGGGATCTATCTTATAATATGTTATTTTTTTGTAAACCTTGTGCCTGTCTTTCATCAAGGAAACTCCTTTATACCCCTCTCTCAGCAACAGAGTGTCACGACAGCCTACTTGAGCTTCCCTCCGTAAAAAAAAAATGGACCCTTTTGTTTTGCAGCTCTCAGAACCCAACAGCAGAGACACAAGAGCTCGTCGTTAGCATGTTTAACAAAGCACACATTCACTCCTCAAACGAGTGTGAACACACCGGATGGAGAGCGCTCGGCGATGTGGCGAGAGGGGGGGAAAAGGAGCAAAAAGGAGAGAGGAGAAAAAAAAATGACAGGAAGCAACTGGGGTGTAAGGAGATGGAGAGAGGGAAGTGAGAGGGAGAGAGGGTGAGAAGAAGGCTGTTATGGAGGATGGGCGGGGGGAGAGAGGGTTTATGTGACTGGCCAGAAGAAAAAAACTGTCATGAAATTTTAATCCCTCTATTAGAGCTAGTGTTTACACATTCCCCTCAGCGGCACCAGGGGAACACAAGAGAAAGCTGCTCACGTCTGCGCTGTGAGGCGCTCGTCTATCCTGTCGCACCACCTCTCCACACCGATCCCCTTCTGACTGACTCATTTAGACATGACAGCAGAAGAAGACGCAGCTCAATTCAGAATAGAATACTCTCTCTCTCTCTCTCTCTTTCTCTCACTCACTCTCAGAGGAACAAAGGCAGAGTCTTAACACCTCTGCAAACACCAAACACGTGGCTGCACCCGCCTTGCAGGGAAACATGGGGGTGGGGGGTGGGGTGACAAATTACCTCTCATCACAATACCCTGCTACAATAGCACAGCCAGAGAACAAATAATGAATAAATAAAGTTCTCTGAGATTGAATGAGGGAGGGCAATTTGTGAGGCTTTTGTGTGTGTGTGTGTGTGTGCCGTAAGAGAGAGCGAGTGGCCTTGTGCTGCTCTCGTAGGTGAAATGACCCCAACTGGAATTGGATAGAAGGGACAAAAGCAACTCCATCCGCGCTCACATGCACGTAATGCATCAATAACACACACAAGCACTTCAAGGGGCACAAAGAGACACTCGCATATGGCTAGTCAGAACATGCCCAGCGCAGTGACATGTATGAATCATCTTCACAAAAAATGCATGTCTGATCCCCACCCCACCCCCCCCACCCCCGCCACTCTCACTACAAGGAGGTGTGATCAGGGTGAAATTTGACTCCGGCCAGGGTGAAATCAGTCATATCACCCGTACGATCCTCCGCTTCCTCGGCTCTTCACAGGTTACGAGGTGCCGGAGCCGAGGTGGAAAATAGAAAAAGGCATGGAGAATAAGGCTAATGGAGAACAGCGTGGGGTCAGATTGCCTGAGACTCACCGGAGAGAGGGAGATGGAGGGAGATTGAAGCATGAGAGGCGTGCTGATTGGTGTGCGCGCCACCTGTATGCACTTAATAGGCTTTCAAACTCCCTCTGTCTTTCTCCTGCTTGCGAAAAGGTATTTTTTTCTCTCTTTCTCTCCTTGAGGCTATTTTCCTCCGCCTGCCCTGGCCACAGCCTTATGTAAGTGGCCAAACATTGGGCAAAGGAGCAGATTTGCCCCGGGATGTGTGTTGGAAAATATCCCACAACCCCAACAGCACCAGACCCGAGCAAATTTCAGAAGAAAATCACACTGGAAATATGATCGCAATTCAATCTTCTTTCCCCTTTCTTTTTTTTTCCTTCAACGTAATTACTAGAGATGTATTGTATTACAAGTGTCTAAGGGACCGGGGGCTAGACTGTCTGCAAACAACATCCCTCATTTCCTCGCAATCTGACGCAGCGATGCAGAGAAGTAAGTTTCATTCTGGGTACTGGCTGTGAGGGAGAACAAGAGACGTGGGAGGCATGAAGGGAGAGAATTAATGTCCTTAAAATGAAAGTGAATCAATATGGTTGCCTGAGGTGAAAAGGTGGAATGAGAACGAGAGAGGGAGGGAGAGGAGGGTGTTGAAATGGAGTTCGAGGCAAGATTAATGGTTGTTTAAAAAGGAACAGTATTCATCAGCAGTCAGCTTCAGGTGCAGAACGAGTGCGTGTGCGTGTGTGTGTGTGTGTGTGCCTGAGTAGAAGTATACTTTGCTCTCTCTCGTTGCCTCTAACTCTCTGACTTTCCCCTCGCCAGTGCTTCAATACGTGGAGTTAATGCTGAATCGTAATACTGATTACTTTGTATTACTTGCAAATGAGTGTAAGGCTTGATCTATCCTCTTCATTTAAACTCTTCTCGCCTGCTCACACACACACACACACACACACACACACACACACACACACACACACACACACACACACACACACACACACACACACACACACACACACACACACACACACACTGATCCTACAGCACCACCTACAGGTTTTGAAAATATTTGGATTCAGTTAGTATGCCTAGGTCAAAAATAATTCCAAAGGGGAAATTAGATGTATAAGCCCTAACCCTTTAAGGGAACTGGACTCCTTTTTTTTATTACAAGTTAAACACACATTAGTTAACAGCTTCAACCACAAACTCCAAAAAGGGCAGATTGTTACAGAACTAACACTTTATTTGTGTCAAAATTCCTTAGGAACATCCTTCAGCCTTCATGCGTACAAAATAATGTTGCTCAAAGGTCTCATGTTATTACAAAATCATCTCTCCTGTTGGCAGGCAAAGGGACTTAAATGCTCCCAATAAATAATTGGTAAAAAGTCAAAAGGAATACAGCAGGAATACAAGAAATAGCCTTGAGGTCGCAGTCATACCGACACACACATACACATACACTTCTGTCCATCACTTGCACTTGTAGGTGAGCTGTTTGCGGTGATAGTGGATCCACGCAGGGGCGCCAACAAGCCCGGTCAGGAAGCCAATCACAGAGCCCAGGCTACAGGAGACAGGCCACACCTACAGGAAGAAAGACACGATGAGCCGGATCCTCCACTGGCACAAAGCATGACTACACAGAGGAGATAAACTACTAGACCACCAGTATGAGGTGTGAGGATAAAGATCCCACAATAGAAACGAGGTAAAGAGAGGATTTCAAGTCAGTATGTGTGCATATGTGCGTGTGAATGTTATGTTTGTGTGTGTGTGCTCTGACCTGCCAAGGCCTGTCCCAGTCCAGGGGTATAGGGAAGGCTCCCACCCAGGCGCCTACCACTGTGCAGGCCACTGTGATCTGCAGAGAAGTGTCCCACACTGACATAGCTCTGCACCCAGAGACAGAGCAAAGGAAGAATGTTTCAATTCACATTCATTTTAGAGACATGAGATAAATACATGAAACACGTGAGAGATGGACCACTAAAAACAGAAAGACAGGAAGCCGGACAGTGATGAAGAGATTGTGTAAGTGCGTGTGTGAGAGAGAGAGATTTTAGGCTTACCCATGTCGACTGAACACTCGTATCCAGGCCTGGACATTGGGACCGAGGACACAGAGGCACCTCAGTGTGGTTAGAGAGGTCAGCAGCACAGCGAGGGAGAACGTCTCCAGGGCAGTCCTAAAACATACATGAGAAGTTAGAGGCTCATCGTACCAATCATATCTCTACCTAGTAGATTGGAGTGCTAGTTACACAAACATTTCTCGGAGGCAGAGCTGCTCTGGAAGCAGAAATAATCTTATTGCTTGAGTTAAACCTCAATGGGCAGAGCCAAACAACCTCCCCATTTTCTGGCTAAAGGTCACACTAGACGATTCTAACCCCACCAGGACCATCCCATCGGCATTCAGGCCATGGTCATGAATAAATGAAAAAATAAATCATTGCCATTTTTTATTTATAGTCTGACCACACTGTGGTTCTTTGGCTCCACCAGTCAACCAATAAGATTATTTCTGGCTCCAAACCAGCTCAGCCTCCAAGAAATGTTGGTATAGCCGAACTAAAAATCCAATCCAATGTGTCCGGAGTCCAATGTGTGGACTCCGGACACACGGACTGAATCCTCACGGACTTTGGGTAACATCACCGATGTGTTCAGCATAGTGTGTGAATGTGAGAAGGTGTGAGGGCTTGAAATTGTATAAAAATGAGAAACGAGACAGGCTTCGTGACATCACACACTGACTTGGATGCAGTAATGTGGAAAGCCCAGAAGTACTTGGTCGGATGAAAACAGATATGGATGTCGTATTCAAATCATGTCTGTCTTAAGATACAAACTACTTACACTACACTAGTAAGACTAGTATTCTTGCCAATACCTGCCATGCTTGGTGTGTTTACATGTTTTTGGACGCTTCCCCAGTGTCCCTATTTATTGTCATCACTGACGCTATGAATTATGGGCAATTCCCCCTGGAAAGTCTGCAGGTTTTCAGACTCACTAAAAGTCCACATGGAAGACTCCAAAAGTTCACATCAGAGCCCTTAAGCACCTGCTGATTTAGCAGTGAGACAGCCCTAAGCTCTTGTGGACTTAGAGGGAGCATGCCTCAAAGTCTGTGAGGCTGTGAGACCGGACATTGGGATTCAGTAAGTCTCCCTCTCCTACACTAAACCTTACCCAACAACAAATACTCCTCCTTAACTCCCCCCTTTATTTTTTCTTCTCTATCTCTTTCTCTCTCTCTCTCTCACACACACACACACACACACAAGTACAAAGAGCAACACCAGCTACTCACTCAATCAGCGGTGCTCCATAGAGAACCACCACAGTATGGTAGAACAGGCAGGACAGCAGGAAGTAGAGACAGGAGCGAACCAACCTAGACAGCTACAGAAACAGGGTGAGGAGGATTGGGGTGAAGAGATCATGACAAAAAAAACAATCAGTGAGCGTGTGGAAGTAACAGTTTAAGCCTTTGAGGTCCAAACAGGGTCTAGATATGAATGATGTCTCTTGGACTAGAAAAGTCCATTTCCTGAAGAACATGTGTGAGCTTGCTGAAAGCAGCTGGAAGTGTAATTGCGTCAGCTTGAAAGGTGAAAAAGTTGATACATTTCAAAGAGTTAATGTTTTAAAAGTATTTACAATCTACCATTCACGTCTATGGAAAAAATACATAAATATCTAGGCTAAAGAGTATTAAAGGTTGAATACATCTTCCCATCTAATAACAATAAAGACCTACTCGAGTAGAGAAATGGCAAGAGTTATTATTATTATCATTATTATACAGAAATAGTGAGAATAGCATGAGTGTGCGAGTTTTCAGCTAACTTAGCCCACTGTTGCTAGCCTACTACTACTAACGTTATTTCCAACAATGATAATGGCTCGTGGGAATAGCACCATTAGTTCAGCCCGTACACTACCTTGTAGCCGAGTGTGTGTTTCTTGGTGGGCGGGGTGATACCGAGCAGCCAGAAGACGGCGATATTGACCACGGTCACGGCCCCGGACACCGAGTAGAGCCACAGCAGGTGCGTACCGTACACGGAGAATCCCTGCACGAGCACAGCAGGCAGTACGGTCGCCATGAACACCGAGGAGGCGATGATGGCATGCGAGGACGCCATGGCTCTGATCTCGTGGTCCCACATGGCGGCGGACGTGCCTATCGGCTCGACGAGACTATAACAAAATGTAGAAAGCCTTTCAAAGGCTAGTTTAAATACGAATGGACGGAGGGGATCAGTCACCCGACCTCTCTTCCGTAAACATGGAGCAACACCGAGGGCAGCGTAAAGCCCGCTGTAACATAGGTACCACCTTCCGCTTGAACTTCACAATAAAAGTCCCAAACATTTGAACGGATCAGAGGGCCTAGATCTGTTGGAATAATCAAAACATGTTGACACCATAAGACAATGCAAACGATAATACTGTAGTACAGTAGGTAAGTTATTCTTGGTTGATCAGAGGACCACATTTTTATTGTGAGGGTTCTCTCTCTCTCTCTCTATATATATATATATAAAATTAAATACATTATTAAATACTGTATATATAACTTGCATGATCAACTTTAGCCAATAATTTTCTTCCACAACTCAATGACAGTTGATGAGTAAGCTCAACGCAATATTAAATTACTGACTTGTAAATGGACTGAAACAGTATGGTAAACAGTATACAAACCACAGAAGAAAATGACCTGAAATGGAATGGGGGAGATTTACAAGCTGTAAATGATTTTAACATCAAATGTAGCCTATTATCACTTCTGGTCTCACAATGTACAACACACCAAATGTAGTAGATGAAATATAAAGTTGGATTGTGATGTAATGACAGGCGGCAGGGTGGTCTAGAGAGACGGTCCTTCAACTGGTTCAAGACACATTACATTAATTATAATCCTAGGACACATTTGCACAACAGCTGTGAAATGTGTGTACACATGCAAATTTGGTTTACAGATTCCTCATTTAAGGCCCTGTCCCCTGTTCAACTGGTCCAAGTTATAAAATGTCACTGTGTGCCAGGCTTATTGCTTGAAGTTATTGTTTCATAGATATATGTGCTAGAGGTGAAAGAACCTCGTTCATACAGGTTTATAACCTATTGGGCTCCTCTCATGTGATCTGAAATCTCTTAACCATTCGGATCACATCTCTTGAAATATTCAGCCATAAACTGATGTTGCATGATATGGAGAGAAACAGTCTCAAAAATGTCTCTGCTCTGCCAAGTTTCAATCAATCATTAAAGGAAAATAGGCCTATTGGTATTTATAATTTCCCAGGTCAATCAATTTCCCACTGATTGTCTTTGTTGTTGTGATGCAAAGCAAGGTGTATTTAAGGTCACAAGTACTGATTTGGTCACTTTCTTCTACTTAAGTAATATTTCAGCAAAGTGACTGTAGTTCTACTTGAGGATAGATTCTAGGTTCAAGTTTTAAATTAGCTTACTATGTGTAGCAAAGGACAGGGCCATGCAGCCAGCTGTTGGTTAATTGTTGTAAAAGTGTGATGAATGACTCAGATACACCTAACAATATATGAATATATGGAATTTAATGAGAAACCCCGCACAGCAATCACTGCCACTTGTTTTCTACAGGGAAACTTTTATTTTGGAGCGTAAATATAGTTCGAAGGTAAACCGGAAATTATATTATGGCTTATTGTCGCTAACTTCATAGAGGCGCAAGATTCCTTGAACCAACCACAGAAGGTCAGCAAAGCTTTACCGGGACTTACACTGACGGACTGTGGTATCAGCCAATGAGAATTGAGATTTTCAGGATTTTGCCCAATCAGTTTCCTACGATTAAGAAGCGGAAGATGGAAAACGTACCGGAAGTTTACAAACATTAACCAAGTGGCTAGCGTTTTGTTTTTGACAACAATTACAAGGCCCCAGTTACAACCAACGAAGAGAAACGATGGTTTGCGAAAAGTGTAAGAATCACTCTATGTAGCTGCTTTTCAACTACTAACGTTACTTACTTAACTTAACCTGCGTTTCTGATGTTAGCGAAGGCTGGAGATTCTCCTAGCTAGCATAATGGCTAGTGGAAGTTAGCAATACAGATGTGACTGAGATTCTCCCGTGAGACTCCCTTGACAGTAACGTTATTTTGTTCTATGAATCACCCACTAGCCCATTAAAAACTGTCATATATCAATAGGTCTTGCTATCCTTGTATCCTTCTCCGTTTTCTCTCCCCTATAACTTTTGTTCTTTCTTCAGGCGAGAAGAAGCTTGGTAAAGTCATCACCCCTGACACCTGGAAAGATGGAGCACGGAATACGACAGGTGAATTGAGGACGTAGACGTGGTTTAATATCCTTCAGACTATATTAAATGCCATTGCCAACAGGGCCAATTTTTGAATAAGGAACCGATATTATGATTTGTCTTGATACTTTGACCGTGGTTCAGCACCCATAAATTACCATACTTGCTCTCATTTTCTTAAACTAAAGAGTTCAGAGGCCCATAGCTACTCCTCCACCCAAGTGTGCATATACACACATCAGGTCATTTTGTGACTGGTATATAACTTTAAAATTTTTCAGTATGCATCATAAAATATTCTGAATTTATACCATACTGCAACAGTGTGCTTCAAGTGAAAAGCAAACGATAATGACATATTGTACACCAGTGACGGCTTATTATACACACTCATCACAACACGACATAGCCTAATAACAAAAGACAACCGCGCCCAAGACATGAGTAGTTTCACATTGTATGACATGTTGTTCTTCAAAACTATCAGCAGCACCAAAGAGCCATCTTCAGTCTCGGGCTATAATATTGCACCACATATTCAGCAGTTTAAAACATTTCTGTACACCTGGTCCTCCCTACATGTCACCCCACACAGACCGTCCTTTCTCCTCTTTTTGTGAACTGAGTTCAAACATATAAAGTTTATTTACTAATTGAGATCGATTGTTTTTTCCTTTTAAGTCTGCCACATTGTAATGTAACCTGGATGATGATGTCTAATGGTGTGTTTCTGCTTTCTATCAGAGAGTGGTGGGCGTAAGCTAAATGAGAACAAGATGCTGACTTCCAAGAAGGCCAGGTGAGGAGAAGGAATGGCAGTAGCCTCGGTTGAGACTGAGACAGTGTGGGCCTAACTTTAAATCATTAACTTATGATACCAGGGGTGTGACTCATCTCTTTTTTGGTTAGGGGATATCACCTTCTGTGATTGTTACCATTAAAGAAATAGTTCACCCCAAAATATAATTCAGTCATTATCTATTCAGCCCCATGTCAACTGAAACTCTGTTGAAGTTCGTAAGATCACCAAACACAGAGCAAGTTAGCTGTTGAACTGTTTTGCAGCCAAGCGATTGCAATGTGTATAAGCTTTGTTCAGACTGCAGGAAAATCCGATTTGTTTCACTAAAGATCGGATTTGAGAAACAAATCGGATTTGCCTGGATGATGATGTCTAATGGTGTGTTTCTGCTTTCAATCAGGCAGAACAAAAGCAGACTGCAGGCAAATCCGATCTTTAGTTCTGACTGTCCTCACTGTTATTTGCAAGTGAGCAGGTCGGATTTGTGTGTTCAGGCAAATTTCAGGCGGATTTGTGTGTTCTCAAATCCACCAAAAGTCCTACTATATTCTCCTCACTGTCAATGCTCTGGTTACACACTCAACATACAGCGCTCTTACTGATGACTCTGCTGTTACTGCAGGGTGACTGTTGGTGTGTTGTAGAACAAAGCATTGTCAGTGACATTTCATGCTGTTTTTGGAGCTGTAAAAAGATGGCCACATTAACTTCAGTATTTTGGGAGATGGGTGAGATGGAACTACTGGGGCTAACTCGCTGCGTGTGTGGTGGTCCTACGAACTTCAGTGAAGTTTCAGTTGACATGTGGGTGAGTAGATAATGAATTTTCATTTTGGGCTGGACTATTCCTTTAATCTCTTTTTGAGATTCAGTTTGTCCCCCCGCTGCTTCCTGTCATTTTGTGGTTTGTTCTGAACTTCTGATCACATCCCTGTGTTATGGGTCTGTAATGTGTGTCTCTCTCTCAGGTTTGACCCTTACAGCAAGACTGGCTTTGCTACCTGCCGGATCTGTAAGAGCTCAGTTCATCAGTCAGGATCACATTACTGCCAGGGCTGCGCCTACAAGAAAGGTAGGGATGCTCTCACACTGGACTACATTCATCAAGCTTCTCAATAGGGATGTGCTTATACCATTTCTCCACTGATGATATAATTTCAGAGGCAGAAACTGTCAGTATCATCACATTCGGAGTACGGATACCCTTTGTTTCATTAAACAGTATTGAAAAGGGAGAAAACGCCGTAGAGCTTCAAACACAAGCTCCAGTTCATACATTCCAGAGGCAGAAAAGGTGTCAGTGTTGGGTATACTCGTTGTGAACTACTTCTGATTGCGCAATGCAAGACCTGCCTTAATGGGATGACTGACAGGATGCAGTCCTCTCGAACTGCATTTGCAATTGCATTTTGCCAGGGAATCAGCGCAGTGGCGAGTGTATTAAATGGCAAAGACAGGAGGCGCTGTTTCGCTTTTTACATTTGGATAACCATTTACATTTTGCCACCTTTACAGCATAATATTGTCTTTGATAATGAAATGTAAAATGCCCTATTAGAGAGTGCAAAACCATATAAGGTAAATGACATATCAATTATAATTTTGACACCATTATTGCATAATCACATGAAACATATCTATGCAGTTCGGGAAATACATTTAAATTTTTCTATTTGCATCATCATTTGAATAAAGCTAAAAATAATAAAAGTTTAAATGAAATGTCAATACTAGTATAGGAATTGTCAAATGCAAATGACATTATTGAATTAGAATTTTCATTTTGAGCCAAAAACTGCACATACAAGTGGCAAATTTAAATTCAAATGTAGGATTACATGGCCATTTTACATATTACATTTCCATTTGAATTATGCATGCGATACGCTTCCATATGTAGGTTTCAAGCTACAGCATTGTGTGGACATTGAAAGAACTGAAAGACCTGCTCTGATGCTTTGTAAGCTTGACCTAAACATTTCTGCACCTGCCAGTGTTGACAGTGTGACTTCTCTCCTATTCTCCCTTATTTTTGTTTACCTCCTTTCTTTCTTGTCTCCTTTTTCTGTTTACCTCTTCTTTTCTTCTCTCTTCATCTTTTCAGGAATCTGTGCCATGTGTGGAAAGAAGGTTTTGGACACCAAGAACTACAAACAGACATCGGTGTGACAGTGTCCTGACCGGAGCAGAGATGGTAGTGAGAGGGATAAATGGAGGGATGAATGCAGGGAGGGAGGAAGGGGGGGCATCTTGGTCATCCTGTCAGGTTTTCACTATTCCCCCACTGACAGAGTGATAGAGTCAGCTATAACTCTTAACTGTTATACTTCCAAGCTCTGAGTGTGTGTCTGTAGCTGTGTGAGTTTTTGTGTTTGAGATTCATGTGGAGATGGCCTTGGCCTTATTATTATAGAGCGAGTGCTGCTGGAACTCTTAGCTTTATAGTGGCAATACACAGGCAAGCACTGTTGTCTTCAGTTACAGCACCAGTTGTCACCTGTTTCTCAAGCCAAGGCTACTTGGTTTTGTGGAAAATTTAGACTCAATACCTGTACATATAACAGGAGTTTTTGCTTCTTTTTTTTAAAAATCATATTCTGTGTGTAATTTATCAAGTGTTGTATTTTTTTTGAGTGGATTAAAGCATTCAATATGACGACATTTGATAGGCTTATTTTTTTCCTTGTGCCTTGAGGCATAAAAGGTATAATTTTAGCCCATTACGTACAACACATGCATATTCGTCCCGTTGCCTGTTATGATTGGTTAGAAACTCTAACATAATCCTGTTGTGTAACGTCAGGTGTGACCTCCAGTTCTGTCGGGGTCAGAGGTCATAGTTCACAGGCTGTCTGAGACAGTTAGCAACAAGCTCCTTCTTTGACATTTAAAGGCCTTGCTCTCCCTGAGGCCTTCAACTACATGTGCGCACACCCGTTTTATGTCTGATTAGTGATATATGCTGTGTTGTCCCAGGGCTTGAAAACAGCATTAGTCTCTATCTAATAACCAGCTAATACTGGTAAGTTCTGACTGTAGCAAATTAGTCATCGTTTAAGCTACTTTGACTGCTCTCCAACCTGTGTTCAATACCTGCTCTAATCGAAAAGCTACTGTGCAGATGATTTAACTGGCTGATGAAATCCTGAACCCACTAACTGTGGCTGGTTGATGAGTAAGTTAATCGGCTGCCCTTAGGCTCCAGTTATTCTTTGTAGCAGGGGATTCAGGGACAGCAGTGCCATATTATCCAATCTTATATCTGTTGTATCGCCAGACCAGAACCCTCACTGCTCTTGTCACTTTGATGATATCTGACAATCATTGATGCAAAGTAATGTTGAGGATCAACATTATGTCTAGTCCACTTTATCCCCTCACCATGCACAAAACACATATATTCTGTTTAAATTATATAACTGATAGGACAAAGAAACCAACATACACAAAGAGAGGATCACAAGTTCACATTTATATAATTTTATTTAGGTAGAGAACTTGCAAAGGACATGCTACAATAGTGATTGATAAAACACCAAACAAAATTCTATACAGTATAGCCAACTGTTCTACTCATCATAGGCGAACCCAGCTAAATTACTGTAATATTACTTCATAAAATTTCTATTAAAAATTTGTTACAGTACAAATATTTACAAATGTATCTGTAAATCATGAAAAATGGGTTGATCAAGTATTTAAGTCTGTGCTTACTCTCATTTGTTGGTTGTTGAATGAGATACAGTTAAAACGAATTAAATTCCCAACAAAACAAATTTGGAAATGCAAATCTTAAGTATTGCGATATTAGAACATTGTACTCAAGTTTCATACTAAATACAATATTGCCATATAAGACTGTAAAATGTCTTGCAGAGGCTAGTTAAAGGCACTATGGGTTGGAGTCTACTATTCACTGTTCATTGTTCATAAAGAGTAACAGTGATAAAAATACCAGAGTGTGTGTGTGTGACCCACATTGCTTCTCCTGCTGCAAGGCTTCAGCGTATTGAGGTGAGCTCTAGGATTTACCGTGGATTCTGATTCAGCTTTGTGTTTCCTCCTATTGGCTAAGGTTCATTCATTCACGTTCAATCATTTTTTTGGCTGGAACTAATGCTAGGTGCGGATCCACAGGCACCATAGAGCTGTGGAGATAGATGCTGTACAGAGGCTCGGCAGTGAGTGGTGCATGGCGCTTGTTAGGCGTGCTTGGAAAGAGTGAGGAACTCCTCTCGGGTTTTGGGGTCTTCTCTGTAAATCCCCAACATGGTGCTGGTCACCGTACGGCTGTTCATCTTCTGGACGCCACGCATCACCATGCACATGTGCCTGCAACACACACACACAGGTTCTCTCAACATGGCTTAAACATTCACATTCCACGTGCACAAGACGTTTTAGGACTCCTCCATATTTTGAGTGGCCTTACAAGTTTGATACATTCCATCTTTGTGCGGGTGGTATGTGTGTGTGGGTGCACTCACGCTGCCTCGATAACCACAGCTACGCCCTTTGGCTGCAGAGCCTCTGATATTGCCATGGCGATCTGTTTGGTTAGACGCTCTTGAACTGAGGGGGCAAACAAAGGAATTGGACTTATGCAAACGTGACACTAGCGAGAGATAATATGAGAGTTTGTTGTATTTCCTGGGTAAAATATTTGAAGAAAAGTGCTGTGAGGTCAATATTATTCCCTTTATGTCCAAAAGTAATACCCACATGACTCCTACCCGTATAGTGTACAGTTTATCTATTAAAATGTGTCCCTTACCTTGAAGCCTTCGGCTGAAGATCTCTACAATCCTGCAGAAACGGAAACACAAGCAAGGAGGAGAGGTCTGATTACAGATCGACTGTAATAATGATTAATCGTTTGATAAACATAGAGTCAGGTATCAGCCCCTGACCCCAAGCCTGTACTCCACCATCCCACATTTTAGGCCCTTTCATCTGTGAATCATTCACTCTGCAGAATTCTCTGAATCTACTGTGTACACCGGCATTAATTTGCTTTTTCCCCCCTCATCTCTTCATTTTAGTTTATCTTGTTAAATGCTGTTTATCATAGGCAAAAAAAAAGTCACAAATACTGGTGTGATCTCTGAAACGCAATAAAGTGTGTCTGTCAGTCTGGGTTTGTATATTCAGAGATTGCGTGATATTGAAAGGCTAGAGAGAATGAGAGGAGAGGGAGAGAAGGAGACAGACAGAGAGACTGTGATAATACTGGGGAGATTCCCACAGGTCTGAAGGGATTTTCTCATGGCCTGAGAGCGGCCAGGGTTAGGGTTCTGTCTGTGAGTGTGCTTGATGAGGGGACTAGATATTGGCCACAGGGCTTAGAGTATAAGCCTCCAGGTCAATGCACTGAGATAACAGAAGAACGCAGCCACCCGGCACTAACACCAGAAACATACAGCCATACACAGGGCCGTGGCCGGCTTCAAAGTGAGAGTGTGTGCATATGGTGTGTATGATGTGTGTGTGTGTGAGTCTGAGTCTGAGTTATACCTTGCCAGCTTGCTCAGTCCAACCACTTTCTTGTTTGGTAGATACCCAATATGAACCTGGAGACAATGTAGACAACAGCCAGTTAGAGTAGAGGTCACATAATCAGAGGAAAGGCTATCATATAAAACACACACACACACACACACACACACACACACACACACACACACACACACACACACACACGCGCGCGCGCTTACCTTGCCAAAAAAGGGCACCAGGTGATGTTCACACAGTGAAAACATGTCTATATCCTTGACAATCACCATCTCATCATGGTCTTCATCAAATATGGCATCATTCAGGATGTCTAGGGGCACACACACATTTTCATAAACATCATCCACTTACATGATTAAGTTGGTTTGGACATACATTAGAATTATTAAGGAATAGTGGTTTATCAATCAAGGGGTAGATTAGTATCAGAATGTACAACAACAATGAAAAACCACTGTAATAGCTGTAATAGTCTATTCATATAGGGACTTATGTGTTTGTAGAAGCCAATAGTTTATAGTGACCTTGTAGTACTTTATAGTATTCTTTATCTGCGATGATTTCACTATAATATTCCTATGTAGTTTGCTGTGATATTTGTATAGCCTAGTATCTTAGTAAACGATGTCCTAGGATTGCTATAGCTCTTTTTCCAAATGAACCAATGACATAAAGCACACATTCCTTCTAAAGCTGTGTTAAGCCGACAGGTTGCTGCATGCGCGGTATTAACAAACAATAGTATTATTTAGGCTATTCATTAATTACATAAGAAGCTACAGTAAGAGAGAGAGAGAGAGAGAGAGAGAGAGAGAGAGAGAGAGAGAGAGAGAGAGAGAGAGAGAGAGAGAGAGAGAGAACCACAATACTGATAGCGTAGCTAATTAAACAAAAGTAATAACAACTGCCCATCACGATCCCCCAGTAGGACAACATCAGAGCACGGTACACGTTGAGCGCTTACCGTAAATAGTCTCGTGGTAGCCCTTGGTGAGGAATTGCATGGCTTTGGCGGCGCGCAACGGCGTGCGCAGCAGCCCCTGCCGGTCGGTGTCCTCCCCGAGCTCCCGCAGGATGCTGGTGTAGGCGGCCTGGAGCGCAGGTAACCGGGACTCGTCCTCGTCTTCTTTGCGGGACGTCTCGTGCTTGCGGTGCGCCGCGGACTTCATCGTCTCTATGCTGAGCTCGCTGAAGCCGTTGTTGCAGTGGAAGTCCGCCACAATGCTGCTGACCTTACCGTTGCAGTGGCCGTTCATGTCGGAGCGCTTTTTGAGATTCAATCTAGGACTGGAAGAGAGAAGAGTCGTGAAGTTGTGCTAACCAGCAAGTCTCGTACCCTTTTGCCGGCGCGGGCAGTGTTTATATAGGCCTCCCCGCTGCCGCGTGCGCATCGGTAGCAGATTCGTCAAGGTTTCGACCACGTCAAAACATTTCGTTTCGTAAGCACCACGTTAAATGCCATGACTGGCAAAAGGCAATTTACATCTCCACTTCTCAATTTACATATCCACATCACTTGACGCCCAATTCTAATCCATTACATTCCCTGAAACTGTAGACAGACAGTCTTTACAAAGCTCTGCAGGCTCATGACTTCACGTGCAGCTCATGTTTTAGTGCATTCATTTGTTTATTTTATTTTATTTTTTTTAATTAACACAGGCATTATAAACTATTCTTATTTTTATTCTTTTTTTTATTCTTATTCTTATAACCATTAAAAACTCGACATTAAGCAACATCCTTATTAAGTTATTTACAGGATAAATAAGTCATGAAAGCAATAAACTAAAATGAAAAATATAAATATGGACAACAATATTAACAGTAAATAGAGAAAAAAAATTCACCAATGTGGTGAAGGGATGCGAACCAGGTGAGGGGAAAGGGTAAAGGGGTGGGGTTGGGGTTGGCTCCAGTTAGGACACAGACCCTGGTTAGAGTAAGAGGTGAAGGGTGGGGTCAGGATAAGGACCTTGGTTAACCTACAGGGAGAATAAGATGCTACCAACTAGTACAAACATACTAACAAAATCACTATACCAGCAAAAAACATGGTAGGTACATGCTACAATACAGGTCATAGCTCAAGTAATAGCAAGCATAAAACGTGCATTTTTAAAAGAGTTTTTAAGGAGGACACAGAGTTGGCTAGCCTGATTTTGTCAGGCAGGTCGTTCCAGAAACAAAGGGCCTTGATGGAGAGAGCTTCAGTCTTCAGTCTAGACTGTGGAACGACCAAAAGAGCGCTGCCCAAGGATCTCAGGCTGTGCTTGGCCTTATAAGAGGTTAAAGGCTCAGAGATGTAACTAGGTGCTTGTCCATGACGTGCCTTACAGCTGATCAATACATTTTTTGACCTTACATTGACACTGAAGTGAAGCTAGAACTGGAATGAGGAAGTAAGGGAGTGGCTCTAAGGTAATTCAGATATGGGCCAGATGGAGCTTCTGATTGCCAGATTATAGAATCTCTACATGCTGGAATGAGGTGATACAGATGATAGAGTCTTTCCTCTGAGAGGTCAGAGTGCTTTAGAATTAATGAAGGAACAGCATTCTATGCATGTCTTACTTTACTAGTGTACTGGTAATCATGCACACATCGTTTTGCATGCGTCACATTTGCGTGCATGGTGTGTGGTGCATCTAGAACGATTATTATCGATGTAAATAATTGTCCGCTGGGATAGATGCCATGTGGGCTAGTATCCTGTCTAGCTTAAAGTGCTTAATGTGGCACAACTTTTATTTTTACTCATATTTACTTACTTACATATAATAATTACTTCATTACATTTTAAATGTTTTTTTTTTTTTTTCTTTTAATCAACTTTTGTTCACCACTTCGAACGTTTCGAGATGTACTAGACTTTTGTGTTTGTTATACCTTTCTGGATCAATTTGAAGCCAGCTCTTGACATAAACAAGAAGTATCATTGTTGTAATAGTGCTGGCTTTAACTTCTTTTAATGTATGCATTACATAGTTATAATGTCAGTACCTGACAAACAATTAAAATAATTGAGCACAAAAAATTGACTCCAAGATTATTACGGTTGGAAGATACATTAGTAGAGCGAGGGCCAAGATTATTTTGGATTCGAACACTGACTGAATTCAGACTTATCTGTGTTCAGTTGTAAGAAACAAAGAGATACAGCTTTGAATATCCAGAAAACAGTCATGTAAAGTGGCCAACTGCTTGATATCACTTGGGTTTACCAAGAGGTACAGTTGGGTATCATCAGCATAACTAAAATCATGTTTGTGAATTATATGGCCCAAACAACGTTGCCGTTTTTCCAGTGATGACGTTTTCCAGTGATGGCCTGGTCTCCTCCATAGAAACAGAGGAAGTTCTATCATGCATATAGGAGGAAAACCGGTCTACCAGTGTAGGCAGTACCAGAGATACTGACCGAGTGTTTGAGATGTTCTAGTAGGAGAGAAAAAGCAGCTGTGTCAAAAGCTGCACTAAGACCTATGAAAACTAAAGCAGAAGATTTATCGGCTGCTAAAAGTATGTTAATCATCACCTTGAGACGGTCTGTCTCAGTACTATGAAGAGTTCTAAAACCAAATTGAAACTTCTCAGACATTAGTACTCATAAAAGTAACTAATTGGTTGGCTACTTTTTTCTCCAAAACCTTTGAAAGGAATGCCAATTTAGAGTTCAGTGTGTAATTGTTTAAAGAATGAGGGTCAAGAATAGGAGAGTATCAACAATATAGTAGGTTGGAACAATGCCAGTTGTTAAGGATGAATTAATAATGTTTGAGACATACAATTTCCAAGACTTTTAGGGCACGATCACACTTACACTTTGTTTTCTTTGGTCCAAGCCACAGTTTAAAAGTTTACTTTGTTGCATTTTTGTATTTGCTTGTCCATGACGTGCCTTACAGCTGATCAATACATTTTTTGACCTTACATTGACACTGAAGTGAAGCTAGAACTGGAATGAGGAAGTAAGGGAGTGGCTCTAAGGTAATTCAGATATGGGCCAGATGGAGCTTCTGATTGCCAGATTGCATTTGGCTAGTTTAGGTTCACGTGGCCCAATTACAAGCCAACCAGGGCTTGACAAAAGTCACATGGACTTCCAAGTGACATATATTGAACATATTTGTCATCTGTCATCCTACAATAGGCTATTGGAGATTTTAGCAGCCTGAGAACAAATCTGATACCTGTCCCTGTAATTTTAGCTAAGCATGATGGAGTTAGCTGTACTCTTTGCTACCTTGCCCTCACTTTATTTGTTATGCTTGACTTTCCAAGCATGAGTAATTGGTGGCTGTCAGGCGTCAACATCTAAAGCTGTATGTAACAATGGTTGAACAACAAACAAGATACTTGTAAAACAATATGTTTTGGGGTAATTTCCAATAAGTGGTAGGTTCATTGTTCTCACTCCAAACAAACGGTTCGCTTGGAAGAGGATCCAGACCTGCATTCTCAGGTTATTTGGTCCACACCCAAGATGGCATCGTTCTCACCTGCCCAAACCCCCTCCAGAGTTTCATTAAACTGCTCCTGGTGGTTAGTTTACTTTTAGAGATGTTGATGGTTGTCAAACAACAGCATGATCATTAAAATGTTTTTTTCTTGAAGTCTCAAAATGTTGAACGGAAGTTTGCACGGACGTTAGCATTTTGTGACTTCCAGAAAAAAAACATTTGAATGATAATGCAGAATAGCGGTAAATCACTAAGCAGTAAATTGTGCTGGGGAAAGAAATCGAAGATTAAAGAAGATATCATATAGAAGAAGAGCTAAGGAGAGAGATAGAAGGGATTTGTTGTGAGTGGAGATGGGATATCATTCATAAAAGGTGATGTGAAGTAGGCTACTTAATAAAAAGATGAGTTTTCAGTCTACGATGGAAGATGGGGAGTAACATTGCTTCTGACTGGCAGAAGGTCATTCCTCCATTGGGGAGCCATGAGGCAGAAGAGTTGAGACCAGGTAGAGCAGCGACCAGGTTGTCAGATAGAAGGTAGAGCCAAGAGCATTGGCTATTCCATGTACCTGTAACCCCAACATCCCTCCTCAAGACGATGTATACCATCAGCATAACATGATTAATAAAAGACAATTTTGGCTATTTCTTTACCACATTCCTCATTTTATGTCTCATAGATGTCACATATGCTTGGTTGCATTGGGCCGGAGTTTTGACCTTTGAGTTGGGAGGGTCTCCACACATGATCTCTAATAACAAAGCAGGATCTTGCTGCTAGACTCATGACAGACTGACCTTAGCCTTCACCTCTCTCTTATGGCTCAAAGTGACCCTCTGATGACTTTCTGTAACAGCTGATGTGGTGTGTGACCACTAGGGGAATTTACTGTTCATAAGTTGGTGTGGTAGGAAATGTCTCATCCCGGTTTTTGTCTCCTAACCCTCAATCCTCTATAAACACCATTATTTCTTACCATAGACTTATTGCGGGTCCCTCAGTAAGACCTACAGCCACAAATATAAACAACCTAGTTTATATTTACTTGACAACCTTCAACTCATACGCCCACCTGTGACTCAGTTGTCAGGTTTAGTCTACCGAATGTGGGATCCCTTTTTATTAAAAGACAAATTTATCTGCTATGATTATATTACTTCATACAATTTTGACTTTTTATGATGAGACTTGGTGAGACTATCATCCTTCTATCACTAAAGAACAGAAGGTGCAATTTCTCTTCTTTCATTTTACTATGGAAGCCAATGAAGAAACTGAACGGAAAGAAACCCCCAACAAGGCACCCTCTGAACTTTTACAGATCAGGTCACGATTTTCTTAACTATTTTTGAAGCACAAGAAAATGTGCACACATTTCAAGGGAAATTAATACTTTTTATAGCCACTATAATTCAGTATCATCTTTTCAACCTCTTATTAAAACACACTTTTATAGACTCGCTATTATTATGTAATATGTGTTTATTTACTTTTCATATATCCACTTTTCTTTTGAATTTATTTCCCAAATTTGTATTTCCTTTTCAGATCTTTACTAGTCCTTGTTTTATGCCTTTTTGTAAGGCACTTTGCAAACTCTGCTTTTAGATATGTGCTTTATAAACAATGTTTCACATACTACTACTACTACTACTAGTACTACTACTACTACTACTACTACTACTACTAATAATAATAATAGTAATATTTTAAGGCCAGTGGCGGACTGGAATAAAAAAATGACCCGCTTCTCTCTCTTTTATACAATGTAATCAAACACATGACCACATGTATCACTACCTTTAGGCCTACAAGGCCTATAGGGCTACTCTGCCTCATACACTCAAAGACACTCATTTCCTTGTTATTATTGCAAACAAGCCTTTGTGTTTCATACACTGTCTGAATATAATGTCTGAATGATGTGGTAGTGCGTCACTAATGTTAGCCACTCATACCCATATCACACAACCTCACAGAGACTTATTACATTAACTCAACATGGCTGATATTATCAGTTTCTCCAGGCATCAGCCTCTCTGGTAATGTGCTGTGCAGTCACACAGCAGTTTATTGTGCATTTATTGTGATTACTATGCCATATATTCATGTGTTTATAAGTCAGATTATTGTACAGGGAGCTTTTATTAGCTTTATAACATTTTGTTATGTTATATATTTCGTCTCAAGTGACCGTTGCTGATGTAGACAAATAGTTTATCTGTATATCTAACTTTGGTACAATAGCTTCATTTTCGCACAGTGATACCATTGTTTATTAAAGCTATTGTTACATACAGTGACAGCCTGCATACATGATATTCAAAATCTTACAAAAAGAATATCATTGTCCTATATCAGCTATTTGAGTCAATAGACACAATGCTGCCAGATACACTAACATATATTTTATCAGTACACATCTGATATCAGTGCATCAGACTCCCTCGTGCTATAATCAAAAATAACTGCTTTTATAGCGTCGATCAGAGCGGGAGCGGAAGGGGGTGGGTGAGGCAGAGAGAGGGTTCAGCCTGATATTTCAGCATCCTGGCTTGGATATTGGAGGAAAGGGTGGAGGGTGAGAATGGATTCATTGGGGTCATCAAGTGGGCACGTCTCACCACAGATGCTTCATTGAATTAGTATCCCAGCATGTCCAGGAAGCTACAACTGACTACAACGACAGCTAACAGTAAATTCTGGCATGCAAATTGGCCACACACTTGGCCTAACAACTCCAAACAGATTATTTACACACACCTCATCAATCTCACCATCAATAGGTTAATGAGATGGTGGACACTAACTTAACATGGCCCACTCAGTAATTCAGAAACTGCATTGTATCCACAATCAGACTTAACTGTAAAATGAATTCACCAGGAGCTGCAGGGGCCATGAATGGGTGCATATCTATTCACAAAGTAATCAGGGTATAGTTCATATCAAGCTGACTTTATGCAGACTGTGTATACAGTATGTGCCTCAGGATTCTGGCTGATATTGGTATGTTCCAGTTATTAACTATTATTCGAAATACATAGCATAGTGTGTTGTGTCTCAATGAATTTAATGTATTTGAGGATTTTTTGTTCCAAGATGAAATGTCCACTTAAGTGACTCCATCTCAAATAAATGATTGCTTGCATGAAATTAAAACCAATTATATTACTTTGTAAAGGATAAAATAAGTCCTTGGTTCAGAAAATGATAACACCTTGTATTAACTGGATCCTACTGATGAACCTCAGATAGCTCCCCTCAAAAACCATTCATGTATCACAATATGCTAATCATACATTCACATCATCCTGAGACATAAGATACTTGCACATGAACACATGCATGCACACACAGACACTGGAACAAAAAGAGGGACCTCTTTTCCTAGAACAAGGGGACATGGGCTATTTGGTTCAGACTGTAGCTGATGATACCATTTGGTGTGCAATTCCCAGGAATCTTCATGTCATGAGACCAGCACATGCAGGCACGCACATCTACCTCATTAAAGCAAATTGGCTCTTGGATCTCTCCTTGTGAGGACTTTCCCCTGAGCTGAAATTAAAAATTAAGAGTATGAGAAAATCTTCCAAATCTTATTTCGCTCTCTCTCTCACACATAAATACACTAAAACTACCATCATTAATATTCATAGCATCCCATTGCCTTATAATCATTTCATTTTACATTTTAGGTATTTAGCTGATGCTCTTATCTAGAGTGAGTGAGTGCAACAGTAGAATAAGCTTAAATTCGTAGATCACCAAAGTTACAAGCAAACAAAAAAATAAAAGCCTTGTCCCCCAAGCAAACTTTCCATCATTATTCAAGACTTGAAAATGATCAAATTCATTTTTTAGACTTTCCCGACCTGCATGTAAACTCTGCAACAAACATCAGAGAATTGGGGTAGACCAGAGGTATGAGACCAGGTATATGGTTGAGGAGAAAAGCAGACTATCCACATCATCATTCCACACCCTGTAGCTGTGAGTGCACAGCTAGAGACATCATCATCATCATCATCATCATCATCATCAACATCACTGGGCGGCAGAGACAGCGGTAACCGCCCGCTGTCTGCATTATATGTAGGCTAAACCTTATCCATGCCTATAGTTTATAATACATTTTGAGTATCAGTTAAGAAACACTGATAAAAACAATTTTTTTGTTGTTTTGTACATAAATTACACTGATTGACTGCTAAACATTTAGAGCATGGTTTCAAGCTAGTATATTTGACAGAAAAAACATTAAATTGATAAATGTACTGTGATATTCTAAAGCCATATAACCTATATGCCCTATGTGTATCGTGAAGGTACATAGTTGAAGTGAGTAGGGTAGTTTTTCATAATATGGAAAAAGCAACATATTCAATTCCAATTGGTTGAAAAATATGTAACTTTTGAGCAGCAGGTGTGTCCAATGCTCTTCTCTATTTTGTATTGACAAAGAATTTGTCGCATGGAAATATGATTTATATTGCAGTTTTCCTGTTATGTCACAATGTTACAGTAGCCTATGTTAGTAGTTTATCCTCATTTTGTTAAAGGTTATATTAGTTAAGGTACTTCAGTAGGTGACAAAGACATGGATGCAAGGATGTAACTGAATGTTGCATGCGACGTCAAAGTGATGTTACAACGTCTCCAAAAAGTGCTGGAAACATTGGGACAACGTACCGGCGACTCCAGGCATCAGGCGTTTAAAATGACTTGCAGGTGACGGCACTTTGGAATTTCATTTGATGTTTCAAAGGGACGTGGTAACAATGTCTCTAAAGGGTGTATGTTACGTCTGTACAACGTACCGTGAAGTGCTGGCGACGACACTGGCATTTCACTCAGTAGGTTGCTACAAGACTCTGTGTTAGTAGGGAGGGATTCCCAAAACAGGGAAAAATGTAATTCCTGAATTCGTTACTGTCCGTTTGCACATGTGGCAATGTATGTCAGTTCAAGTCAAGTTTATATAGCCCTTCATCACAAAGCATGTCTCAAAAGACTTTACAAAGAACAAGGCTATTTAATTGATCAACATTCAGTTACAAAACAAAATGGTGCAATACAGTAGGCTGCAGCAAAATAAAACAAGGAAACAAAACAAAGCACAAAGACACAAACGATATGGAAAATAATATAAATGATATGGAAAAGACATAACAGGCAAAATTATTTTTAACACAAATTGATAACTATGACATAAATGTGTTAAGTGTTGCCCTACATATAGTGTAGGCGAAAACATTTTTGCAAAATTACCTAAGGCAGAATTATAAATAATAATAATAATAATAATAACAATATTTTCTATATTAGAATTTATTTTTAAAAAGGTAGGCTCATTTTGAGTAGGCTATACTACAATCTGCTGAATCATCACTTGAGTGTGCAGTATGCAATACATACTGATGTGATGAGTATATAGTATGTAGTAGGTTAGATTTCGGACACACGACCAGAAGTTACGTTACGTTACTACCAGAAGTGACTAGTTTCCATGGGAACAAGGTGACAACGTAGTTTCCTGTTTGGCCCCAGTCGTGGCGGGAGTTTACAACATGGCGGTGCAGCCGAAGCAGAACCTGTCTATGGACAGTGCAGCCGAGCATGGCTTTCTGAACTTCTTTTTCTCCATGCCGGAGAAACCAGACAGTACTTTCAGAATATTCGACCGTAATGACTACTACACTGTGCACGGGAAAGACGCCGTCTTCGCGGCGAAGGAAGTTTTCAAGACGAATGGGGTCATCAAAAATCTGGGCGCAGGTAGCTAGCCTCTGTAGCATAACGTTAGCTAACCAACTAGCTAATGGCAGGCTAGGTAAACTAATGTATCTCTCGCTGGTGGCAAGCTAAGCTTACTCGTTAGCAAGCTAACTCAGTGGTTTGTTATTGTTTGATGCATCCAGAGACGAGCTCAGCAAAGGTAGCTACTCGCTAACCACAAATGCATGCCAGGTGTGTAACGTCAGGGAGCGTTGCAGGTGGTGTAGGAGGCTACGCTGACTCTAATATTCATGCGTGTTGGTCAACAGGGAGCCGCAAGCTGGAGAGTGTGGTCCTGAGCAAGCTGAACTTTGAGGCCTTTGTGAAAGACTTGCTGCTGGTGAGGCAGTACAGAGTAGAAGTGTACAAGAACCACAGCAAGAGCAGCAAAGAGCATGACTGGAAGATCGAGTACAAGGTATTGACTCCATTACTGACTATGAAAGAATGTTAAAAGAATGTTTAAAGGCTCTCCCATTCTTTAACCATTGTCTTAGTCTTCCATGACAAACTGTCTGTCCCTCTCATCCCCTCTGTCACTTCATCCAAACTCAGGCATCTCCAGGAAACTTGACTCAGTTTGAGGAGATTCTGTTTGGGAGTGGAGCTGGAGCGGAGGGCTGCGCTGGGGTTGTAGCTGTACGGTTGGCTACAGGGGCTGACGGACAGCGTGTGGTGGGCGTGGGCTATGTGGACGCAGCCCAGAGGACCATGGGAGTGTGTGAGTTTCCAGACAGCGAGATCTTCTCCAACCTGGAGTCCCTGCTCGTCCAAATCAGCCCTAAGGAGTGTCTCTTAGCCCAGGGCGACGGCAGCAGTGACAGTGCTAAACTACGCGAGGTATGTGTGTGTCAGGGTCGTGATTATGAACATAAAGACAGGAAAAAGCAGGAAAACACCTACGCCCAATTTGAAACAAACAAACACTGTAATTATTATGTGTCTGTGTAGGTGGTGCAGCGTGGTGGCATGCTGGTCTCTGACAAGAAGAGAGCAGAGTTCAGCAGCAAGGACATGGTCCAGGATCTCAACAGACTGCTGAGGGCCAAGAAAGGAGAGACTGTGGCCAGCAACACGTTACCTGAGCTAGACAAACAGGTATACACATGAGCTCCCAGACATGAGTGAGTCATTGACTTTATTTGACAATTCAAAGAAACGTAAGATACGCAATATACCACTCCTTACCGGAAACCATATCACACACAATACTTACTACCAAGGACAACACAGTAAAGTTAAGTAGCTCATTGCCATTTTGGTTCATAAAAGCACTTAAGCTAAACATTTTCAGATTCACGCTCCTAGTAAGACATAAGAGGGAGTATCAATACATTTCCAAATTCACGTTATTCTGAGAGCATAAAGTATTAATAACCTTTCTAGAAGCTGTAAACCAGACAAACAAGACTACTCAGTGATGTCATGCCAATGTACATATTGTTCCATTGACATTGAACAGGAGTGTGATTCTTTTAGGGCTGCAGCTATCGATTATTTTAGTAATCGAGTATTCTACCGATTATTCCATCGATTAATCGAGTAATCGGATAAGAAATACTTTTGCTTTATTAAAGAGCAATAGTAAATATACAAAAGAGAAAAGCTGTCCGCACGAAGCTGTCCATACGACACTGTGATTTACTGAAAACGAGGTGAAATAATTATTATTATTGATATTTATTACTAGGCCTAAATATCATACAAGTTCAAAAGACTGGCTAATGTACATTTATTTGCTATGTTGAAGGGTTGCCCTACACCTGCTGACCCTACTCACTGCAATCAAACTAAACTGAATATACCTGCTGTATTGGACTGGTGCATTTTAGGCTCCAATTGCTACTTACACCACCTGATATTTTGCTTTCTGGGGTATTTTATGCATCACTGTGAGGGGAGTAGGTGTGTGTGTGTGTGTGTGTGTGTGTGTGTGTGTGTGTGTGTGTGTGTGTGTGTGTGTGTGACTATCATAATAATAACATGAATGAAGCTCAGGCTTTCACAAATTGACTGCAGCATTTTATTTTCTGTGGTTATTTTCTTGAGCAAAACTTAGCTAACTTAGGGACATCATAACTAGCCACCATATTGATTTACGTTCTTAACTAGCCATTACATATAGCCATAATTAACGTGCATTCTTTACTAGCCTTCATCTCATCCCGTTTTAATATTAAGTGCTGACTCCGCCCACCCGGCCAGTTTCGGCGTACGCCGGTAGCAATTACAAGTGGACCCTATCCTACAGTCCCTGCTCTCAGCGGAGGGAGGGAGCTACGCTGTGTGTGGGAAGTGCTGTGACCGTCAGACCTCTCTGGATTAGACAAGCAAGTAGAGAAAACCGGCATCAGCCGAACCAATTTATTGCCAAATGCTTTGAGATTCAACACATTAACATTGCTTCCCATGGTCAGAAAAAGTCGGCAGATTTGTCGCTAGTCGCTTTTGAGAAATAAAGTCGCCAGGGGGGTCTGAAAAGTCGCTAAGTCTAGCGACAAAGTCGCCAAGTTGGCAACACTGGATCCGAAACTTTGGACACTTTCTGTCGTTTTCTCTGGCCTGTCTCTTCTCTTCGCCCCTCGCTATTTTCTCTCTCTTTCTCCAGCGCGTTGTGCAACAGTAATAATCATCCGTGCGAATCACTGAGTGTGTATATAGTTATATGGATTAAACGAAGCTTCGATGCAAAGAATTTGCATCGATGATTTTTAGTAATCGAGTTACTCGAGTTTCTCGAGGAATCGTTTCAGCCCTAGATTCTTTATATCCAAATTACCTATATATTACAGGGAGAGTGGCTCTTCACATCCAAATGACCTATATATCACTGAGTTCATCTGATTCTGTACCCTCCAGATTAAATCTTAATGGATTCTCTGGTTTCACATTTTCCGTATTCCAACTCATTCTCTACGGATTTGTGTATATTAGTGTTGCATCATAAATTAAAGGGCTCTCTTGCGTCTTGCCTTGGGAGCTATTAGGGAAAGTCCAGTAATTCAGAGACATAGAAATAACATACCCTTCAATGTAAAATGTTCAGAAAAGGCAGAATTTATTCAAAAGAAAATATTTTTTCCTCATTACAGTAAAAATAAGCTCTCCCAAGAAGCAATATTCTGCCTAACATCGTAGTAAGTAATATGGCCTGATTGACAATTATATTACCCAGTCCCACTATCAGCATATATTTAAATATTGAATTTATATTGACCAAAGTCCTCAAATGCAGAATAGAAATGAAGGTGTGTTTGTTTGCTCGTTCCCAGGTGGCTATGTCGTGCTTGGCTGCAGTGGTGCGCTTCCTGGAACTGCTCTCTGATGAGTCCAACTTCAACTCCTTCAATCTGACCCCTCTGGACCTGGGTCAGTACATGAGGCTGGACAACGCTGCTGTGCTGGCACTTAACCTCTTCCAGGTCAGACCCAGGGTCATATGATCTCACATCTAGTCCTGTTTATTTATATAGCCCTTCATCACAGTCAAGTCTCAAAGGGCTTTACATACCATCATATATACATGTCATATACCATACTGCATCATACATATACATACACATCATATACATCCTATACTAGGTCATATACATCATATAACACCTATGGGCAATTTAGAGTCTTCAATTCAGTGGTGTGTCAAAAAGAAAACTGGAGACAGGGAAGAATCTTGTTGCAAAGTCTCCCTGCAACAACAAACCTTTTCAAGCCATCGAGATGCAGCAGCAGCCAACACAAGTCATATTTCTTTTCTGAGCTGGCTTGTGGTTGAAATATTCAGTTTTATGTTATGGAGGGCTGAGTGTACAGTATGCACGTTTACAGACAAAGACTACAGCAGGTGATGTCACTGATTAGTTCCTCCTCTGGTTGAAGCTGTGTTAATCAGTGAAATCACCTGGTGCAGTCTTTGGTTGGGATGAAAACCTGCATACACTCGGTCCTCCATGGCACACAGTTAAATACCCCTGTAATAGAGTATTCAGGCAATAATCCATGAAAGATAGTTTGGATGTTTGGATGTGCGTGCTTTTGCGTATCTTTGGATAATCCATGAAAGGCCATAGTTTACAGTGATTTTAGAACAGCTAAGAGATGTTGTTAGACACAAGGCAAAGTGCCAGTAACACACCATTGTAATAAAAACAAACACAGATGTTGAAAGAATCTTATTTTTTAACCAATAATTAAATGTTTCTGCCTATCAATATAATTCTTGAACAGTAGTTAAGTAGCGTTATGAGGGGTTATTATCAGTTGAGTATGTTAAATGAACTGTTATGAAATTGTTGTGCAAATGTGGAAACACGCATTATAAGTTACATATAAACCTACAGTGGCGGATCAGAATATCATCTATGCTAGGCTGGTTTTATTTATTTTCAAACTGCTGAACACTTGGTGCAATATTATAGCCTTAGACGGATTAATGTACTTTGCTGCTGCTGATTGTTTTGTTGAAGTATCTGTTATATAATAGTCAACCACTTATGTCTTAGGTGTGGTTGTCTTTTGTGGTCTTTTGTAGTTTGGATATGTGGAGATGGGATTAGTGGTGATAATGATCTATGATGGAAACTGTAATGCGTTTAATATTTCCCCCATTTGTTTGTGCTCAGGATCTCTGAACTCCTTGTTTACACAATAGTCAATTAGATTAAAGAGTTCAGAATATGAGATGGGTACATATGGTTCTTTATTCTGTGTAATAGAGATCAAGGTTTGTGATGGTGTATGTCACTGGGTGTGCAGATACTTTTGGGAGATATCCATCAGATCATGTGTCAAGAATCCAACCTCACCTGCTCTGGTTGGGTTTATTTCATTCTGACACATGCTGTTCTGGTTGTGTTCTCCAGGGTGCACCTGATGACACCAGTGGAGCTCACTCATTGGCTGGTCTGTTGAACAAGTGCCGTACCCCGCAGGGCCAGCGGCTGGTCAACCAGTGGATCAAGCAACCACTCATGGACAAGACCAGAATAGAGGAAAGGTAATACAAGGATGGGAAATAACTGTCTAGATCAGATACATGATTATCTGGAACTGTCAGATACTGTCCGGGTTAGATTTCATTCTGTATATTGCAGGTACAAGATGTCCCACGATTTCCTGCATTTGTTATGCTATCATAGGCTAAGTTCACATTACAAGTGGCAGCGGCCCAAATCTGTTTTTTTTCTGAGCTGTGTCAACACCAAAATCTGATCTTTTCAAATCAAATTTGGGCCACTTTCATATGTGATCCTAGATATGATACATATCTGATCTAGACGCAGTGGACTGTCGCTGTTGCTTTAAAAAAACAACCAAAAAAACAGCAATATGTTCTGTTATCCTCTCACTGCTCCGTCATCAAAATGTGTGTGTGTAACTAGGCTGGACCTGGTGGAGAGTTTTGTGTGTGACTCTGAGCTGAGGCAGACCTGCCAAGAGGACTTGTTGCGGCGGTTTCCCGATCTTCACCGCCTGGCCAAGAAGTTCCACCGTCGCTCTGCAACGCTGCAGGACTGCTACCGCGTCTACCAAGCTGTGAGCCAGGTCCCCGCCCTCATCACAGCCCTAGAGAGATACTCAGGTACACACACACACACACACACACAGTACAATTGCAATTCATACAGTGTGTGTGTGCATTCATCTCCCATACATACCTACATGCATTCCCACCTACCTGCCTACCTACATACATAAAATAATTCTTCATACCTACTTGTATAAGTTAATTTCTGATATATGCATTAATTCATTCATTCATTCATTCATTAATGTCTTGTTGCACATAGTCGGCTAGGTTGGGGAAAAGTACTGCTTTCATATTTGTAACCATAGTGTGTCTGTGTGTGTTCTAGGCAGCTACCAGGCTCTGTTGGAGGCAGTGTTCCTGTCCCCTTTCAGAGACCTGCAGACTGACTTCACCAAGTACCAGGAGATGATTGAGACCACTCTGGACATGAACCAGGTCTTGTGCTTTGTGTTTGTGTATATGTGTCTGTGCACTATGTAAGAACGAAATACGTTCTGTTCATTATGTTTGTATATTATCAGTCCCATATGATGTGTAGATGTACTTTTTCATATAGTTTGTGTGCATGTGTGTGTAGGTTGACCACCATGAGTTCCTGGTGAAGCCGTCGTTTGACCCGGTGTTGAGTGAGCTGAGAGAAAACATGGACTCGCTGGAAAAGAGCATGCAGGCAGTGCTGAACAGCGCAGCACGGGAACTAGGTGCATACAACACACGCATACTAGGATGGACGCTCTCTATTATTTGTGCAGTGATTATTTACAGAGACATTGATTGTATTAATTAATCTAATGGATTAGTCTACTCCTAGAGCAGCAGTTTGATACTGCACTGTGAAGGCTGTGAGGGCCTGCACGCATTTGCTGATTAGGTTTCCAGGATGCGGTGTGGCACAAATGCAAAAGAAACCAAAGGCTGAACTAGGCTTATCACATAATGTGGCTATCAGGTGGCCATCAATTGATTGATGCCACCTGCACAGAACTTTTTTTTTTTTTTATGGTCGCAGTTTAGGCCGTCAGTTGCCTGATGTATAAAAACAGGTCTTTATAAAAAGTGGTATATTCTACAGATCCCTACCTGCTTACTGCTATACATATACTGCTGTACGTTATTAGAAAAAATAAAAATAGACACTCAAATGATTGAGATTAAAGGTCAAGTTGAATGTCTGTATGTTTTAACTAATAGAGCAGTTAATCCTGTCCTATGCAGAATAACATACACTTTTAAATCAAAAATCAAAGCTAAAACTTTAAACAACATTAAAGCATGAGCTACATGTCAGTTGATGTGATTTCAATTCAGTGAGTGTAGTTTTAGTTTTCAGAGTTTTAGTTTTTCCACATATTTTTGTTTTCTTTTGAGACCTTTCATTTAGGGCCAATTATGGGGGAAATGGCAGTTTGTGTGGAATGTTTACTTCATGTTTGGGAAATCATTCTTGCTTTTTATATATGACTTAACAGGAATCCCTCAAGTTGGGAGACAAACTTGCCATCAATCTTGCTCTTTCCAGACTCAGGAATGGATCAAAACAAAAACTAAAAATAATTCATTATTCGTGCATTTCTATTTTAGTTAGTTTCTATTTTAGAACAGGCAACATCGTTTTTAGTTGTAGTTTTTTTTTTTACTTGATTTCCTTATTTCAGTTGAGGAAAAAAAATGTTCACACTGTGCTTGCTTTAGTTTTAATTTGAGCTCACAGTAATAACCTTGTGTTCAGGTCTGGATGCTGGTAAGACGGTGAAGCTGGAGTCCAATGCCATGCTGGGCTACTACCTGAGGGTCACCTGCAAGGAAGAGAAGAGCCTGAGGAACAACAAGAAATTCACTACACTGGACGTCCAGAAGAACGGAGTGCGCTTTACAAACAGGTCCGTCTCCCTCCGTCACACACTTAATGTCAACTCTTGCCAATCCTTCTCTTCTTCTGTCATCTCACTGTGTGCATTTGTGCACATCTACGTTCCCCTATCCGCAGTAAGCTGAGCTCTCTGAATGAGGAGTACACCAAGAACAGAGAGGAGTACGAGGAGGCCCAGAATGCGATTGTCAAAGAGATCATCAGCATTGCCTCAGGTGAGGAATTTCATCACATGCTGCTCACCCTCTCCAGCCAGCATATCAACATGACATGGAAACCGAACTAACTCCCTCTGAATTCACTGGAATTTGTGATATGTGACATTTAAGAACTCATTTCACATTTTTCACATTAGTCATGTGAACTAGGTTGAACTTTCAGGTTTTGAGTAAGAAAAGTATATAGAGGTATATCAATGGGTTTGGAACCTACACGCCCTGTAGTCTCCCCAAAGTGCAGATCTGATATTTCATTTGGTTTTGGACTCTTCTAATGTGGCCTCCTCCGCTCCTCCAGGCTACGTGGACCCCCTGCAGACGCTGAGCGACGCCATAGCGCAGCTGGACGCCGCAGTGAGCTTCGCCGTGGCGTCCGTCTCGGCCCCCGTGCCCTACGTCCGGCCTCGCCTCCTGGAGGACGGCTGCAGGCGCCTGGAGCTGCAGCAGGCCAGGCATCCCTGCATGGAGACGGACGCCGACACCGCCTTCATACCCAACGACATCAGCTTCACCCAGGGAGAGAAGAGCTTCTACATTATAACAGGTGTGTAGAGGTGTCGCGCTTCAGTTTCCAAAATTACACATCCGCCATTTGAGAAAGGAAATTGTCACTGATGAAGTCATAGACACATTTCTGTTGTGATCTGTGGATGCAAATCTCACCATCACAGATACACTTACCATAGCTATCCTCTCTTCTGTCTCCCCAGGTCCAAATATGGGCGGCAAGTCGACATTTATCCGGCAGGTGGGCGTGATCGCTCTGATGGCGCAGATTGGTTGCTTTGTGCCGTGTGAGAAGGCGGAGCTTAGTGTGATTGACAGCGTGCTGGCCAGGGTGGGAGCGGGAGACAGCCAGGTCAAAGGAGTGTCTACCTTTATGTCGGAGATGCTGGAGACAGCCGCCATTCTGCGGTAGGGGCACACACACACACACACACACATTGACTCCAACACTCGTGTACACACACTTCACATCTTCACATCCGTCCTCTCTCTCAAGGTCGGCCACAGAGAAGTCGCTCATCATCATCGACGAGCTGGGCAGAGGCACGTCCACGTACGACGGCTTCGGTCTGGCCTGGGCCATCAGCGAACACATCGCCTCCAAGATCGGCAGCTTCTGCCTGTTCGCCACTCACTTCCACGAGCTGACGGCGCTGGCTGCGCAGCAGCCCTCCGTCCACAACCTGCACGTCACCGCCCTGACGTCCCACGACACACTCACCATGCTGTACAGGGTCAAGCCGGGTCAGTGCACAACACACACGCACAATGCTTTTTGGACTTTATTCATTTATTTTCCCTCTTGAATTGAAAGTTGGTTCTCTATAGGTCATGTTTCCTAGGCCTAACATGGGGGTCAACTGGTAGAAAAGAACTGATTAAGCGAGCCAATCAGCAGTCTAGAAGTTTAGAACATGCATGGTGATTGCATGAAAGACGATGTAAGATTAACCATTGAAGTACCGAATTACCAGTACCAAATGTTTTAACATATTTTTGTAGTCAGTAGTACCGATGTGACTCAATACCCCGACATAATTATGTGTGCGTGTGTGTTTAGGTGTGTGTGACCAGAGTTTTGGAATCCATGTCGCCGAGTTGGCTTGCTTCCCGCCATCGGTGGTTGCCATGGCGAAGGAGAAGGCCGAGGAGCTGGAGGAGTTCCAGGAGCCTGTGGGGGAGAAGTCGGAGCAAGAAGAGGGGCCTGAGGCCAAGAGACGCCGTACAGACAAACAGGTGGGGGGCAGTTTTCCAATGTCCTGTCACCACAACTGAGGGGTTTCATTTGGCCTCCCATTTGCATTTTAGTATGCACATATCAGTCATATCCTTTCTGCATAGCTGACATGGTGTGGGTCTGTCTGACTCAGTAGGTAGAGCTAGAGATGTGCACCAGTAGTCGAATCCTTGATTTGATGTTAAAATCGACTTTTAACATCAGGAATATTTTTTTAAGAATGGATAATTCGCAAGAATTACTTACGTTATTTATTAACTTCAGTTAAACAAAGTCCTGCCTAAAATACAGTAGGTAAGGGCCACTTTTTCAAATAATTATGGCTAATAATTTTAATAGGTGGTGCGGGTGACACGGTCAGTTGGGTTGTTTCTGAGGAGCACTCTGCAGAGCAAAACAAGACTATTTTATTTAAACAAGCCATGCATCCCACCCAATCAAAATTTACTCCAATGGTAGCAGAGCAACAAATTTAAGTCCATAGTTAGTCCATAGTCCATAATTGTGGAGCATATAACTTGGTTGTGAATATGTGTAAAAAGCATGAATTTTGACTGTTGAATTTGACTCTAAAATTAATCTCAATATATATTCACTAATGGTACTGGAAGGTGCTTGGGAAGAAGTGTCTATGAAATGGCATGTTTGTATGTAGTGATACAAGTGAAATAGAGCTCAAGCTGTTGTTTGGCCTCTTCTTCAGATGGGGGAGAGCCTGATCCAGGACTTCCTGGAGAAGGTGAAGTCACTTCCTGCTGCCACCATGACCGAGGAAGAGCTGAAGGCAGAGCTCAGGGAAATGAAAGAGGAGTTGGTCACTAAAAATAACAGTTACATCACAGAGATCCTGGCACGCTGTGCTCCTGCACAGACGGCTTGAGTTGGACACACAACATTCACATGTCCAACACAGGTCAAATTCACGTAAGCTAGAGGACCACAAATTAGATCGAAGTTTTATAGTGTTCTTTTTCAATAAAGAATTATTCCCGAATGTGTTGCGTGACTTTTTTCCCCAATAATTCCCATTCCAAACTGCTGTGCTTTTTGTGTACCCAAGGGAATAAAATGTCCTTAGGAAATATGGAATGCGAGTGTAATGCTTGCACATTGAATATAATACTGTATGTAGGTAATACAAGTTGTATTTGTTGGAGTGTGTACTGGCCAGAGAACAAAGGTTGACAGTTTTGTTTTGTTTTTTGTATCCCATTCCTTACTTCAATAACTTGAAGCTGCAATCAGATTTGAAACGGCCTTAACAGAGTACAGTGGGACTTCATGTCCTTTTGTTCTCACACACACACATCTTCACTTTAAACTTAAAAACATATTGCATGACCTAAGAATACATGAAATGTTTCATATTTGTTAGATTTAGTAGACAAAAGTGTGAAACAATCAAAATAACAGATTTTCAAACACCACTAGGCCTGTTTTGTCAGTATGTAGTCATTTAGTTTTATATCTCTTTATCTCTTATTCGCCCCCTTTACTCACCTAGGCTCTATCATGACTGTTAAAAACATTTCAGAACTTATTCTGCATCTCTAGGTAATAGTAAGACAAATAGATTTTCAAAATTGCTCTCATTTTTCCTCTTTTGCTAGGTCTTACGCTAGGGCCCTTCAGAACATGCTGATAGAAGTTTAGGTGTATGGTGTATTCAGTTTGGGAAAGCTTTGTCACTTACAGATGGCATTAGATTCCAGTTTTTTTTTTATTGTTTCTTGAATCTTCAGTCCACTTTGTGTAGATTCAAGGCCAAAAGGGGTTGTTTGGGTTTGCTGCTGCTAAAACAATAATTTTGCTAAATTGGATAACCCCTGACATTTGTATGAAATAAATTCTATAGGATATAGTTTATGAGTCAAGTGAGCATTTCAACATGGTTCTGTCTAGATGCGAACACAAAGTTAAACCAATCTGTCAGTTATGATCGGAACATCAGAAATGGTCACTTGGCCTGCCATGTGTCAAGAAGTGATGCCAAAGCTCTTATATAACTGAATAACATGGATACTGTAAAACCACCATTACCCTGGGTATGGAATTACTTCAGATAGTATTATTTCAATTGATAGAGAGCTGTCGCTAGCACCTCCTAGGTCAGTGGTTCTCAACATGGGGTCCGGGGTCCTTGAGGGGGTCCCCAGCAAATGGATGAATTGTTAAACTTCACCATTATTTCATTTACAAGAAGTTAACACAATTAGAGAATGTAGAAGGATGACTATTTTGATCATAGTTTCACTGTTATCGCTACACCTCTCTTATGCCTACAATACAGAAAGTCATGGAATTCTGGACAAAAGACAAAATATTCTCAGGGGGGTCTGGGTCTGAGACAAAGTCTCATCAAATGGGGGTCTGTGGCCCTAATGTGAACGAAATTAGGGGTCCTTGATATGAAAAAGGTTGAGAATCACTGTCCTAGGTTACATAAGCAACTATTTGGTTTATCAGACCAGGCATTTGTTGGAAGTTTTACAGTATATGGATTTCCTCACAGCACGTGAATTTAAGACAAACACTTGTGATCTAATAAAGTTTTATTTTCTTAGAAATGACCAGTTTCCTGTTTTCTTTTTTTGTCTTTCTAGGAAATTAAACCCCTTTTTGAATTCCAACTAGCATCTACATAATGGTTATTGAATACTTCACAATATATTAAGTCTAGATGTTATGGTACATGCATACGATTCAGGCTGCATGAGGAGCCACAGTCACCACGATACACGGAAGAGAGAGGGGAGGAAGGGGGGGAGGAGGAGGGGGGGCGGGACAGGGGCAGGGGCAGGAGGGAGGGGGGGACTGCAGATAGACTCATCAGTTCCAGTTCCAAGGAGCTCCGACGCCTCCTATTGAAACCCTCTCCAGAAAACACTGACTGCATGAACTTAGAAACATATACATACACGCACAACTTGCACTGTACACACACCGTACACCACACACATTTACACACACACCTTTATACAACTGTGGAGCTCCTCCACCTGCCATTTAAGCTAATATGCTGGAGAGGGTTTTTAGTGTTTAACGAGATTCTCTTTCACAGAAAGAACTTGACCACTGGGACACCTGAGTTACTGCAGTAAGCCTGGGGGGTGGGGGATGGGGGCTGGGGGGGACGCTAACCAAAGAAAATTAATAACAATAATTATAATAATATATAATAAAATAAAAGACATTCAAATACAGTCAGATTTTTGCTTGAAAATACAAAACTACATGAGAAAGCATTGAAATCAAATCCATTGATCAGAATAACATATTAAAAAAAGCCCAAGTGCTCCATCACACACAAGTCTCGCTCTTCTTTATCCACACACAAGAGAGCTACATCCGCCCATCCGTTGCCTAGTTACAACTGCCAGGGCAGCCAATGGGGACGGCAGCTGCGAGGAAGCAGGAAGTCTCTTTTGACGGCAGTTCTTGTGAAGAAGACGTGGGCTGCGAGTCGAGGATTAACACCGGGGGGGATCTTCACGCGCTGCCGAAGGGGCGCGGGCCCCTGTCGACCGCCCCTCATCACATCCCTACTCTTCCCATGTTGTTTCTCTTTGTCTAAAGACTGCAATAAGAAATACTTGAGTGAGGAATCTCTTGTGGCCGTTCTGTGTGGGTCAGTCAGTCTATATCCTCTGCGCTCCACCGCTCCCTCTAGTGGAGACTCCCACCACTGCAGCATGTCGGACTGCAGCGGGCCGGAGGCTGCTTCCTCTGCAGCCTCATTCACCTCTACCCCGACTGAGAGCGCCGCATACACAGAGTCTCTCTGGGTCCTTATGGCTGCAAGGGGACGTCAGTGTGTGTGTGTAACTGTGCGTGTGTGTTTCTGTGGGTGTGTGCGAGTGTGACGTGTTTGTATGCGTATGTAAAGGTGTGACGCGTGTGTGTGCGTTCAGTTATGTTGCAGGGTGTTGGACTCGATGGGCGGCGCTGAGTCATAGAGGGTGTCCGTGTCATGTGTGGGCTCTCCGGCCAGTGTGCAGGGATTGGACAACGTTCCCGCTCCGCAGTCACAGAAAAACCTGGAGAGCACAGATGTCGGGGATTAAAACACAGGATTTAACACGGATTAATAATTCTAGTTCATGGGGAGAGGGAAACGGCCTCAGAAAGGAATGTTTGGTTGGTGAAAGAAAGCGAACGGAGTCTCACCTATCGTGCCGTATAAACTCTACGTCATGCCCTTGGTGGCATTTCTTGATGCAGTTAACACAGATGGCATTCCTATCTGTTGTATTACAAGTGTGACATCTGGAGACAAAAGACAAAACCAGTTCATTTACAAAATTCAGACAAATAGTTGCATGGGAGACAATCTGTACACGACCCACACTTGTGTTTGTGACCGCTGTTAATCCAGTAGGGGACACTTCTTAATGTCCTTAGAGCATTTTGATCCCTTTTAATTGAATCCTGTATACCTGTAGAAGTCGTGCATGGGGTAACTGGTGTAGCTGGAGATCTTGTAGAGACACTGTCCTCTGCTCACAGCCTTCTCTATGGCATCCTGGTTATTCATAATCTTATTATCTGACAGGAGGGACACAGCAGAAAAGGAAGAGGGGAGAGTGATGAGCAAGAGCCGATGTAGTGCATTGGGCAAGTGTCAGCAATGCATTACCATATCTTATAACCAGAGTCGACAAAGCTTAATGCCAGCAAAACAGCTAGCTACCTTTCATGGTAACGTTGACCCCCGAGGCCAGGAACAGGCCTCCAAAGCGATTGTTGAAGATTTGGTTGCCTTCGAGAGTGGCTGTGGCGTGGTTAGTGATTTCAATACCTGGAAAACACACAAAAACAAAGTCCACCATCAGCACCAGCAGGAGATAAAAGGTGAATGAGATGTTACTTGTAGTCACATGGAGTTGATTCTGATATCTTATAGAGCTGACCTGCGGCGAAGCCGTCAAAGATGCGGTTCTTGCGGAGTATTGGGTGGCTGTTGGTGCTGATCAGCACGCCGGCCTGAGCATTCCTGAAGATGTCATTCTCCTCCAGCAGACCTAAACACAACGTTTGAAACATTTTACAATATACACTAACAGATAGGTCATAGCGGTGCCAAAGGGAGGAGGATCAAACACCCAGATACCTGTGTAAAGATTTAGCTATATCTTGATGTTTAGGATTTGAATTTGTAAGCTAAAGCTGAATATTAGTTTGGTTGGACTCAGGACTTAGTTTAGGGATTGTCAGTCATGCATACTGACAATCACCAACTAGGAACAAAATTTCACAAGCTGTGTCAAAATCTTTTTTATAGATCAGCTGGCCAACTGTGCTCCTGCTTCTTTTTGGCCAGTTGTTTCTCCATGTCTAAGATATTAGATCGTACCTCTGCCTCCGTTGAAGATGCAGATGCCTCCGTCTCTGCCGTCGTGAATCTTGTTGCGTCGCAGTGTGGGGTTGCTGTCCGTCTTGATCCACACCCCGGCCATGGCATTGTCAAAGATCTCATTGTCCTCGATGAAGCCCAGACCTGTGACGTTAACAAAAACACAGGATTACACAAGCAAATACACAGATACTGTATACCAGACAAACAGAGTGGCGGAATAAAGTGCAGACCTGAGTTGTAGACTAAAATGCCTCCATTCTGTCCTCCCCATATCTTGTTGCGCCTGATCTTTGGGTTGCTCCCCGTCCTGTTGAGATTCAACAAGAATTAGGCAACATTAGGATTTACACTGAGTGTACAAATGATTAAGAACACCTTTCCGATACTGATTTGCTTCCCGTTCTGCACAATCCATGTCTATATTATAGAATTAGGGGGAAGCTGGGTGTTGGTGAAAAAGAGCATGCACCATCACTGGTTAAATAATGGGAGAGATAGATAAATAAATAAATGGGTGACAGATCGATGGATAAAGAAAACAAGTGAACTAAGGGGTCAAAGCCTTCACATGGCATCATCAGGTCAATCTATTTCATGAAAAGTGCAAATGTCCCAATATTTTTGTATGCTCAGTAAATACACTTGACTGCTTCAAGGCGGGAGGTTTTACCTTATCTGCACACCAGAGTACATGTGATTGTAGATGTCATTGTCTTCCAACACACCGTGTCCGTTGTCGTAGAAATACACACCAACCTGAGAGGAAAAGAGGTGGTCAGAACATTGGATATGAAGGAAAAAGATCATACAAATCTGTCAAGATATAACATATGGCTCAGCAATTATAGACTACTTTTTTCAAGAAAAGAGAGTAGACAGTCCATTCCCCTTCGTTTATTTTTCTTTATCAACACAGTGGGAAGGCTGAGTGGACAAAAGAGTAATGAGACACTGGTCTGAAGTTAGGGCAATTCCTCCAATAATCCATTTCTGGAGTTTGAGTGTGCTATGTGGAAAAGGAAGAGACACAATGTTTACATTTACATGCATGGAGTAACCCAGGTATTGACCATACTGTGGTTAAGGGCTCATTCAGGTTAAGCTGTTTACATGAATCTTTGATATCCTGTGACTGAGTCTCCCTGTTGTCAGCCACCACCTCCCTCTTTGACTGAGCAATAGTTGTTACTTCTAATATAAATGATGATCCCAATAGTAAAAGTAAGTACTGCTTGCAGACATGTTTTTGTTGATATTAAAATGTACCCATAATGCTGTGCAACTGAGTTTGTGCAGATGTGGAAACCTTAAAGTGAAGGTGAGTAAGATGTTTACATGCCATAGTTATATCTCAGTAAACTAGGCATCTTAATCAGATTTTTCAGAATTGGAGCAGGAACATACCTGGGTTACTCTGACCCAGTTGTGATATCTACATGCATCAAAAAGAAACCAGGTTACTTAAGTAACCGGGTTAAGAAAAATGTAGCCAATGAGATCCTGCCATTCTTGTTGCTCAAATTCAGACAAAAGTCTGAAAGCAGTTTTTCTTTAACTCGATGTATAATTATCACTCCAGAAACATTGGCTTTTACCCACTTTCAGCATACTATATTTCCAAATAAACAGAGATTGAGCAGAAAAGTAGGTGTTTTGATCATCAATTATGAACATAATCAGACCAAGGGAGACTGAATCATTAATTTACATGAATGACAGTCACACACTGGGAGAGAAGGCTGAAGTACAGTGCCTTGCAAAAGTATTCACCGCTTGACTTTTTGGACATTTTGTTGTGCTATGAAGTTATTTCAAAATACATTTATTCAGGATTTTTTGTCTAAGTTCTGTGCAAAGCAATCCATTCCATCAAAGTGAAAACAAATGTGAGGAAATTTATGTTAAAGCATAAAATTAAAATAACAGACATCTGTTTTGCACAAGTATTCACCCCCTTTGCTTCGTTTGGGCTCAATTGCTCAACATTTCTTATCATCTGTTACTTAGATGTCATGTTTAGATTGTAGTTAGTGATTCTGAACAATTTTCCTTTTAAACTTTTTTTTACACTTGTCTTTCTTGCTAACAAAGCTGAGAACAGCTCCCTTAATGGGACTCAATGGGATTTTAGGGTGTAGGATGGACTGTCCACCAGAATACTTCAACACGGTTTGGTTCATTTATGGATGACATTAGAGTCCAGTTGTTGAAGTTTCAGAGAAAATAAAAAATGTGCATAAAGTCAAGGGGGTGAACACTTTTGCAAGGCACTGTATGTTTAGCTGTGTGTGTTTTACCTGTTTGCCACTGTGGATGCGGTTCCTGCGGAGGACAGGAGTGCTGCCAGTGGTCACCCAGACTCCAGCCAGTGTGTTGCTGTAAACCTCGTTCTCCTCAATCACCCCCTGGCCTTTCTCATGCTGAAACACAAAGCAGGACGGCTGTCAAACATTCTCTGAGCTTAAAAAAAAAAAAAAAAAAAAAAAATTATGAGCACGTAATAGCCCATCACTTCCTTGAAATGAAGAAAGTGTATCTTTCGTATTCACAGTGTTATTTTTTTAACTAAATACAATACAGGCATTTCATATCTGCCTGTGAAGTGATGTGTGTATTTACCACGTAGATGCCCCCGTGCTGTCCATCGTGGATCTTATTGTGCCGTACGATGGGGCAGCTGTTGGTTCGGATCTGGATTCCCGCCAAGGCGTTACCATAGATATCGTTACCCTCTATCAAACCCCGCCCATCTCCAAATATGTACACGCCTCCTTGGTTTCCGTTGAATATAGCGTTTCCCCTGGATATGGAGGATAAAAAAAGGTCAATTGTTTGGAATAAATATGCACATAGAGACGGGGTTAAGTCTGCAGTAACATGCCAATAGGGTACACAGGGATTTTCAACAAAACCACATATTTTTTTAGTCGTCAGTGAACCAAATACAAGCATTTATTTTTGCTGAACCATAACAATGTCAGCCATGTTAACCTTTACATATCTTGCTGTGGCCAAATGATATGAATTAACCTGTAATTTTAACAGGCAAAAGAAGAGACTGGTAGCATCCCTAGTGAGTTGGTTGCACCCTGCTGGTACCTAGACCGCCAGTATCCTTCTATAGGTTTACTGGTAAATGGCGCCCTCTGCGAAATGTGTTCTCACCGTATCGTGGGGTCGCTGTTGGAGGTGATCCAGACTCCGGCAAAGTTGTTGGCGTAGATCTTATTCTCTATGAACTGTCCCCGTCCCTTCTCGTGGACGTAGATGCCTCCCGTCTGGCCGTGGTGGATCTCACAACGCACCACCGTGGGGTTGGCGTAGGCCTTCACCTCGAAGCCTGCTATGCGGTTCCTATGGATGTTACAGCTCTCAAAGTAACCCTGAAACACAGACAGGAAGAGACATTAGTTGGATGGTGAAGCGGTGCATTAAATAAACCAATACCAGAGTTGCTTCAAGTTGAATGTATGACATAACATGGGTAGGAAGGTTTAGTTACCATGCCGTGATCAAAAGTGAACACTCCAACATCTCGGCCGTGGTGGATGTGGTTACGTCTGATGATGGGGTTGCCGTGGTTTTTCACCCAAATCCCCGCAAGCGCATTGTTGCTGATCTCATTATCCTCATATATGCCCTGGAACAAATAACAAGATTCAGAGTCAGATTCAGTGCTTGTGTTAACACTGGTATGTGTGTGTGTGTGTGTGTGTGTGCGTGCATGTGGTCGACCATGACTATTTCAAACTGAAAAAGAAAACTGAGGCTTTTACCTGTGCATGGTCTGTAATGTACAGCCCTACGTTCTCACAGTCGCTGATGTTGCAGTGTTTGATGGTTGGACATGCCCCCTGGCCACTCACACACACCGCTGAGCCCACTAAAGACACAGGAAAAAGAGAGGTTTCACACTGTAGTCGAGGATTATGCTCCCTAAAACATCATCTACAAATACATAAAATGAGTACTTATATTCGGTGCAGCTCAACAATCCACCCCCCCCATATTTTTTCTACGCATTTTTTGTGATTCCCAAAAACCTGGAAATTATTAAATCTATTTTTCGTTCATCTCCAGATTTTCCACTCCTGCGATGGAATATCATATCAACCAGCAATTTTCACCAGAGAGAAAAACTGTGATGACAACCCTCAAAATAGTCAGCAAAAAACATTCTGCTTCAGGGTTTCTTAGTTCTCAGTCCAAGACCCAAATTACATATTTAGTCTCTCATCCTGGGACACAGGCTCATGAATACATATTGATCATTTAGTGATCCACCAGAAGTAGGGCCACCACCTACTTTGCATTCCAAACCATAGGAAACCATGACTCTACATCGTTATAACAAGTGGTCGGTGTGTGTGTGTGTGTGTGTGTGTGTGTGTGTTACCTGTGCAGGTGGAGCGGATGATGCAGTGGTCAATGTTGGGGCTGCAGTTGACTGTGATCTCCAGACAGTGGTGGGCGTTGTGGTGCTGCGCCGACTTATCATCAGGGTTGAACTGAGGAGAGAAGCGCAGCAGAGGTCAGGCAGAGGCTTAGCCCACTGACAGCACATCCAGCTTCCACCCACCTCTTACAGATTAGCCATCACAAATACAGGGCTCCACACTACCTTTTTCTACTGGAGATACTGGTGCGTCTAAAATTTGCAGCTGATGGCGCCAGCACATAATCAGGTAACAGTAATATCTTGGGCCCCATGAGACATACTATAATCAATATGTTGCTTTAGTAAAACATCAAAATGTATGCATTGCTGCACCTAGAATTAATTAATCACTGATTTGATAATAGTAAAAAAATTGCTACAACAGGTAATAAAATAGGCAACACGATTTCCATCCACATATCAAATTGACTTGCTTTCTTAAATAATTTTAGCTGGTTTAACCCTTTAGCTGCATTTTAAAACCAGCTGATTAATAAGCCCATCAACAAAATCATCATCAGAAATGTATCCAAATATTCTTAAGTGCAAAACAAAATGACAGGCTATCAAGATTCCTACAGTTGTTAGAATTTTCAGGCAATAATGTTGCTCCACAAATTCAAAAAACAGCAAAACGTCACTTCTGCATGATGATCATGCTTTTAAAATCATTTTCTAGGCCCAAAAATCACTACAGAGACAATTTCCCATTTTTTTTCAATGCACACTGCTTGGGGGAATTACAGCATGTGCTCTTTAGGCCGCCCAGAGCCCTAAGAGCCCTGCATAAGGGAAATGCAGTATGCACCCATACACCAGGCAGTACGGTAGAAGTCACACAAGCAGATGCCAGCTCTAGGTTGGTGCGCTGTACATCCACATACCAGGAAGTAGCATGGTGATTTTCTAACTGCAGTGGCCAAGTTAACAAATTAATTTTGTTCAGTGATTCTTAGTTACAACAACACTGTGCTACCACAGAACTTTGGTGTTAACAGGTAAAAACAACATGGATTCAATCACTCCAATCATGCACACCCCCGCCTCACCCCCCCACCGGAGCACCTAGAAAGTGCTAGTGCTCTCTTTTATATTTATTATGAGCAGACAACAAGTTCATACTATTGCGTAAACTTTGCAAAAGTGAAATGCATTGAATCCAATCATTTCTGCCCTCTTAGAAACATGTAGACTAATCCATAGGCTTAAAGCTGCTATCAATAGAATTTGAAAATTGATGAATTTGGTGGCCCCTTGAGTCCCTTACTGGTAGTGTTTTACATCACTGTCCCAAAGACAATTTGCTACTTGCCCTCCCTCTGCAGAGAGAAGACAAATATGTATTGGGGCTATCAATTTTGCCCAAAAATCAAATTTGACTATAAATTGAATGAAATTAGTCAAATTCAAATGAAATTTGAATGTTAATGGAAAAATGTATGTAATACATTAAAGCAGTGCGCAATGAACGGACAACGTGTTCTAAACAGATAGATTCTATCTGGAGTTGATTCACAGCGAGTGTGCGGTCTTTCCGTTATTCAATTTCTTCAAAGATTTTAGTTGTTCTGCTGACTCTTGTCTTTAACTGAGGGGAATCCAAATATCTTCCAAAAATCGCTTGGAGGAGTAGTTAGGAGGAGTAGTAATCTCCTCCTCAGGCTGGAAGTCTGATTGAGCCCCCTCCTTTCTGCACATTTCGCAGGAAATCGTACCCAGGGAGACACACACACAGAAAAAGCACATACAAAGCGACACACAGAATAAACCAATTTTCACGGCAATGGCCTCATTTTTCTACAGCAATTATACAATACAATCAAAATTAATTTGACAATTATATATTGAGGTAAATACTGTAGGGGCTTTTAAACATTTAGTAAATTATAGTAATTTTACTGCTAGCAGACCACATACAATCATGTATGTGAGATCTGGTTGAATTACATGCATTACAGTTTACAATGAACTAAATTACCCACTGAAAGAACCCTCTGGATTTGAGGCTTGGCTTAGAGACGGCAGAACAGACTGTACAGACTGTACATGTGAGAGACAACTTTGGCAATAAACAAACTATGATAAATCCGAAAAACTCTTATGCTTTGGATAAAGAATAATCTCACTTTAGTACATTTATAATTCTAAATTATGAATCAATTATGATTTTGAGACTAAGATGGAATTTGCCACCGACACTACAGTCCCAAAATGCGAGCAAATGGCTGAACATTGGAGCCCCATAATGGGACTAAAAGGGAGGGCCCTTTGATATACCGGCACTTCTCCAGGCTTGTTTGAAAAGCTAAATCAGGGATACGGAGAAGGGGAGCAGTCAGGTCTGTGCTTACCCTGATGGTCATGTATCCCACGTAGGCATCCTCTGAGCCCTCCATGAAGACAAACGTCGAGTCTCTGGTATTCTCTATCACCACCTTGTCAGCTACTTTGCCAGGAGCTGAGGAAGAAAATAGAGAACACTCATTAAAACCCTCATAAACGTGAACACAAACGCCGCTGGTAGTTTATCTCCATCTTAGAGATATATATATTGATTGCATGCAGCACAGGCAGGCAAGGTAATGTCCAAAGTACTTTTCTGTGAATGCAATGTGCTTACCTGCACCAATCATGGTGATGGGGGACTCTATATAAATCCACTCATCTGTGTAGATGCCAGAGTGGACGAAGATTAGACCGTCAAAGTGGGCCTCTTGCACTCCACCCAGCGCATCCTCAATGGTGTCATAGTACTGCAAGAGAAACGCACAAACACTTTCAGTCAGAACATACACACGCGTATAATTTATCGGAATACAGTTTGGAAAAGCAGGCCGATGTTTACATTGGCTGTGCAGTGCATAAATTTTGGTGCTGCGGCCAATGAAATAAATCCTGAGGGATTTCTCTATGAAGTTGTGACTTACCAGCATATTCTCTCTGCCTTTGTATCTGCCTGGGTTACTGTAGAAATGCTCAGCAAATCCTGGTTTTACATGGGCACCTTTATACTGCAATATTACAAACACCAGGGTCAACATATATAGCTGTCGATCACATTCAACATAAACACAGTCATCATATAACCAGGGCATGAAACTAACTTTTTCCAGTTTTGGGATAGAAAACACTGAAGGCAGACAATCTGGCACCTAAGAAAGTGCCAAGTAAGACTGACAAACCCTGTACATAAATATCATATGCAATATACAAACAAACCACCATTGAACACAAAGTAAGCAAGCACAGGTATAATACTTCACATTTTAGGCATTTAGATGACGCTCTTATCCAGAGTGGCTTAATAAATGCAACAATAGAATAAGCTTAAATTCCTAGATCACTGAAATTACAAGCAGCGTCAAGTAAGGATTGCAAGGTCAAGTACCCTAACAATATTCCTGTGACTATTGAAAAATCATGCAAGAGAGAAGTGCAAGAAAAATTAAATAAAATAGAGCTGTGCAGAGAGAGGGTTGGAGGGGGGGCAATTTCCTCCTTGTGAAAACTGCATGACCACAATTACAAAAATTTATGGAGGCGCACTGACCAGCTGTTGGAAGCTCTCCTTCCAGGGGTTTGGGTGTTCGTGCTCCTCAGGGCTGACCTGGTAGAACCTGCCTGGCTCAGGGTGCATCATGGGACGTGTGTACTCAAACACCTCCATGTATAGACGTTTCCTGGAAAATTAAATACCATACACAAAGAATTTCAGTTGTCTGCCATTTCATAACTGAAAGTCAGAACAGGACGGGGCAGTTGGAGATTTTTTTCATCCCTCCAGAGGCACTGACCATAGGATGGGGTCATTGGCTAGCTGGCTGAATCTCTTGCAGACGCAGGCTGCCTGGCAGAGGTCCTGTTCCAGCAAGTAGGAGAAGATCTTCAACACAACCTCATCTGGAAGCTTCTGCTGCAGATACTGCTCTGCTGGGGCTGCTACACACAAACACACACACAGACAAAATGTAAGCATTTGGGACAAATCTCTACACTCCAAGCATATTACTCTATAATTAAACTGTGGAGTCATGCCACTTAATGGTGTGCTAGTATAAATGCAAACAACACCATGATTTCTTCGATATTCTGCTGAGCAAAGACTCAATTTAAATACAAAAACAAACAATTAAGCTAACATCTTGCTTGCCCCACTTGCAAAGCTTTAACACACACCTGGCAGATCGTGGCTCTTACCAGACACCCGTGCCCGCTTGGCTCGATGGCCAAAGGCCTCTGTTGATGAAGTGGATGCTCCCTGCAAAAGGGGGACAAGTAACATATCAGTTTCACATGCCAACAGTCAAGCACAGTTATCGGCTAAGATATTTACTATTCTGACAGAAAATCATTGTCCCTTCACAGGAGGATACAATTAATCAGCAAATCTCTCTCTCTCTCTCACGCACACACACACACAGAATTCTGTACACATGCACACTGCAGTGCCAACACATACACAAAAAAATGCACTTAAGTTTTCCAGTCTAACCTCCATAGGGCCCTTGCTGGGGCAGGCAGAGGCGGTGGCGGAGGCAGCGGCGGTTCTCTTGGGCAGCAGGGACTTGCGTCGGAGCTGGTAGGGACTGTTCTGAGCTCCTGGACCGGACTCCTCCACAGCCATCTCCGCTGCAGCTGCTGCAGGAGCCTCCTCATCTGGGCAGAAAGGCAAACAGACTCTCTATACATACGCTACTTTCTAAACATGCACTACAAGACACAGAGCTGCAGCATAGAGCAAGGCCATGCCACACACACGCACGCACCTGTGTGTATGGACACACACATGAATATATACAGACATAGGCTGCACCTCTCAGGCTCAGATGAATGAACACAATTATTCATGCCCTGCAATCAAATGCATTGGCTGCATGACAGCAGTCTTCACAACAACTCACTGAATATTATTCTGAACAACAGAATCATATCTCTGGTGCACCATAACCCACCTAATTTTCTCCAGTAACAGCAGCTGGTGTGTTGTACTTAGTAAAAAAATAAGCAGTCACAAACCAACACGAATGACATTCTTATTCTAGTCACCATTATTCCTACAATGCAGTGCATTCAACTCGCATACTATAAGCACACTGCGCAGGCTACCGGCAGGGTAATAGTTGGTAAGACAGACAAAGGTTGGTGATTGATAATGGCAGATGCACCCCCCGTAGCCAGACTACCAGCCAGTGGGTCCAGCTATTACCAATACATATCGGGCAATTGGCATTTGGCACTGGGTCCACAGCGCTCGCACATAATCAAAATCAGTGACCCTTCTTTTACAGTGTTTTCAAAATAAAGCAGGTCGCCAAAGGGCCGCAGACCAGGGTCGATCAGACGAGTGGCTAATGGCTAAAAACTGAACTGCGTAGCTGGCAAATCCGCGGTGTAAACAAATCGAGCTAGCAGGCACTGAGAACAAGGAAGGGACTCTGGGTTCAATCTGCTCACTGGCTACGGCAACGTTAGCTGGAAACGACTGTCCCAAGAACACAAAATGGATACAGCGAATTCATCTAAATCGTTGGCTAACATGAACCTATCATCTATCACAGCTGATGTGTGTGGCCTCGTAAAGCTGGGCAGCTAGCTAACACTATCCACTTCGTTGCTAATGTTTTTGTTAACGTTACACCCCAAAAATGGCAGTCCAAAGACACCGCAGATTTACACCCTCTGAATCGGTAGTGACAGCTGGGAATGCAATGGCCGAGCAGACATGAAGAGCCTGGTTAAAACGGATGAAGTCAAGCCCTCTGGCTCCAGCTAAGGTTACCTGAATACGGGCTAATAATGTTGGCAATCTAGCTCGGTACGCAGCAGGCGAAGACAACCCCCAACCTCCACCTAACCTCATAGCTAGCTAGCTAGCGGTGTTAGCCTCAATCACTCAAGCCAAACAAAGCGCGGCCTGGCCTAAGCCACAGAGCAAGAAGCCTCGGTTTTTCCTGTTGAACCCGACATGTTTAAGTGTGGAGACCAGGCCAATAGAAGAAAATAGGGGGTATGTAAAGACTGGTACCGCCTGACACGTCTTCATCTGAAACCGTTTGCTGACCGCGGCCTAGCTTACCTCGCTCCCCGTTGTTCCGTTCGGGCTGCACCGGGCGCGGCCTCGACACTCGCCTGGGTCTCCTGTTGGTGGCTCTGACGGAGTTCATCTGGGGAGTTGGTTGTTAAAAAATAGACTGCTATCCTCGACCGCCCGCTTCTAATTTTAACACTCGACCCAAACTACAGCCCCGACCGCCTCTTTTCCAAATACACCCAAACAATTGCGACCGAAAACCCGCTGGTATTTGGGGTGTAATCGCTGTTCTACGTAGTGTTACTGCTCCCCCCGTATAGCTGCTCGGTGCCAGCTCCGTCTCAGTCTGTAGCAGGAGGAGCCATTAACCCACACGGGGAAACAATCGCGAGAAAAAAGAGCAAAGTGTCTCTTTGACCAATCCCATTTGGTGTTGTATAATCTCCTCCTGCGGCGACCAATCAGCAGCTGTGTGTCAAACTACTCGACCAACCTTTCTGTCGGATGCCGATCTGATCTCTGCTCTGATTCGGACAGGCAATGTTTTAATCAACACTGGTCATTTCACTAATGGACCCGCTAGACATCCGACAGTCACCAAAATAATGTACACACACTGCAGCCTCAACCCCCATTGTTGAGGGGGAGGAGGAGGGGGTGTAGTGTAGAGCTAAATGTAGGTGCAATTACTGGCAATGACCTATTGTGCTTAAAATATATATTCTTGGGGGCAAACCTATGTATCAGGCCATTGACTAGGAATAGACTATTCTATTAAACCAAACATTTAAAGATTCACTAAACTCACTTGACTGGCATAAATTGGCTGTCAGTGGATCATTACCAAAAATAGAGGAGTCAAATGCAAGTTTACCTTGAATTTGTCTTGAATTGGCTCATATCGTGCTGACACACACCCACACACACACACACACACACACACACACACACACACACACACACACACACACACACAGATTTATATATTTATAACAAACACATCTATCTATAATTTCATGGAAAACCTATGGATGCCACCAGATGGCATTGTTCGGCTGCAAATGAACGATTAGGCTATGATTTCAAAGTAGAGGACAGCATTTTTCAGGATCATCTGAGACCTGGTGTTCCATGACAGTGTCTCACAGTGACATCTGCAATTCAAATCGAAGGGACTTCTAAACCTTTACAGGACACTGGGTGCAGACTTGTCAAAATACTTAGGAATAAATTGAGTGTTCAATCAAGAGCAGAACATATTTGTTTCTGGGTGCTGCATTAAAACATTTTATGAATGTGGACATTCCTTTTGTTCTATCTCATATTCTCTCCGAATGATAGGCGACACCGATCAATCCAGAGTTCTCTGTAGAATCAGAATTCTGGAAATCCAGGATCCTTGGACATCATTCTACCTTGTTTTGTCTGGTGGTCAGTTGTTCTGTTTGCTCCATCATCTTCTGTTTGAAAGTCATTGTTAAGTCATATGGTTCCACAGGGTTCTGTCTGGAGTTTCTTTGTTTTGTCACATTGTTCTGCAGTGTTCTGTCTGGAGTTTCATTGTTCTGTCACATTGTTCTGCAGTGTTCTGTCTGGAGTTTCATTGTTCTGTCACAATGTTCTGCAGTGTTCTGTCTGGAGTTTCATTGTTCTGTCACAATGTTCTGCAGTGTTCTGTCTGGAGTTTCATTGTTCTGTCACAATGTTCTGCAGGGTTCTGTCTGGAGTTTCATTGTTCTGTCACAATGTTCTGCAGGGTTCTGTCTGGAGTTTCATTGTTCTGTCACAATGTTCTGCAGGGTTCTGTCTGGAGTTTCATTGTTCTGTCACAATGTTCTGCAGTGTTCTGTCTGGAGTTTCTTTGTTTTGCCACATTGTTCTGTCTGGAGTTTCATTGTTCTGTCACAATGTTCTGCAGTGTTCTGTCTGGAGTTTCTTTGTTTTGTCACATTGTTCTGTCTGGAGTTTCATTGTTTTGTCACAATGTTCTGCAGTGTTCTGTCTGGAGTCTGTGAGAAAATCTGTGAGAAACAGGGCAGTGACATGGTACCTATAGTGCAACCTGGCAATAATCCTTCTATTAATGGCTCCGCTCTGTAGGCCCAGACTTTTGTTGCATTGCTCTGTCTAGACACTGTGGAGATGGTCAGCTTTCTATGTGAAATGGCCCAGAGTTGACAGGAAAGTGTTGGCAAGGGGAGGATGGTTTTCAGAGACTCTAATGTTGAGCTACCGGGACTGCATCAGTCTAAACTGACTTCAAGAGAGCCTGCTTCAGAAATAACATCATTCCTTTTTTGCCTAGAGCATCGTATGGATGTAATCTCATATGCAACTCCTCTTTGTCTTCAACCTCTTTTTTTGACATGATAGAATTGGGTTTGATACCCCTGTCTTGTTACAAAGCCAGGAAGAAATACACATTCATGAAGACATGTTGAGAAAGAATGACGCCACCGGCTGCAAGAATATGCTAAAAATGTGTGCACTTAACGCTCCCCAGAGAATATTACATTGTATTGTAATTATTGTATAAAAACAAAATGTTGTGCTGCCCCCATGCTGCCAAGAAATGTCTGAAGTGTTTATTTTTCATGCTTGACTAAATTAATTAAAGCCCCACACTGCACTGCTGTGATGGTGTGCTCTGCTGTCATTATCATATGAATAAAAAAATGCATGTTTGTTTCTTTGCACGCTTATTGTGCCAGTAAAGTAGGGTGAGTTAAGTCTGTTTGTCATTGTACTGGTATTTCATTTCACAGCTGAATAGACAATAACAGAGTGGTGATCACAATAAACCCTGCATCAGTAGTGTCCTCTGGTGGCTAAAGACTGTAAGTACACCCACATTCACTGTTGACGTGGGAAGCAGTGTATCCATCCATATCAATGAGGTGGACTCAGATCCTGTCTTGCACCTGCAGCCTTGAAACCCCAGCTTACGTGTGTGTGTGTGTGTGTGTGTGTGTGTGTGTGTGTGTGTGTGAGTGAGTGTGTGTGTCTTATCTAGCCGCCATATCCATCCTCCTGTTATGAGTGGTGAGAGCAGCTGTGTAGTCTCCCCTCCCACACCCACCCACCCTGACACACACAGAGTCGGGGGTGGGTGGGGTCATTTCGTCCTTGAACGCATCGGATGCTCTGAAGGACTGAGTGTTTCTAGATAAAGCCAGCTCAAGTTGGTGTGTGTGTGTATTTCCTCCACATACACTCAGGCGGAGAACATGTAATAAACATCTTTATAAATGATATAAAAAAAAACATCCCACAGAAATATTTGGTATACACAATGATATAAAAAAGTGACACTTGATACTATTTTCTTATAGAACAAACAGGATTATTACATTTCACTCATGTAAGAAATGATTTAAGAGGTATGGAGAGCTACAGCAGACAGAGCGTATGTGTTGATTATTAATCAGCAGGTCCCAGTGGTGTGTTTTTTATTAATATTACTTGATCATGATGTCTCTGTTCATTTGTTGGTGTGCATGTGTAGGTGTCCCAAGTGTCACCCCTTGGTTAAATAGGGTTTGAAAATACTTTTGTTTGTTTTATCCTACTTGGGGTACCAGATGGGTGGGGTTTGGTATATAGGATGATACACTGAGTGCCAGAAAGTTTAGACAATCACAGGAAAGTATTTGAAAGTAAATTTAGTATAGTTCTCTGTGACTGACAACTTACATGACACTATCTAACTACTGATGCAGTAAACCCCACCCATCTGGCACTTCAAGCAGATTAAAACAAACACAAAGTGACAGCTATTTGACTTAGGTCTGGTGCATGAGTCTCTATCTGTAGTTAGCCTGTATCTGTAGTCAGACTGTACATGGTTAGTTGTTGTGGGTCAGAGGTCAGAGGTCAGTGGCTGATACTAGCCAAGGAGTACAGCGTTCCATGGATGCTCTTAGGGGAGGTCCATGTGGGCTGCTGGCAGGAGGAACTCTCGGTCCGGTAAATCTGCGCCCGGGTCTTAAACAGGCCGAAGCGCGCCGTGAGGAGAAAGAAGTCCTGGCGGAAGGTGCGCGTGAAGAAGGCGTACAGGAAGGGGTTGGAGCAGGAGTTGATGGGGTAGAAGAGCACCAGCAGGAGCTTGGCGTGGGAGACGGTGATGAGAGGGAGCTTGAGGGCAGCCGAGATGGCGAAGAAGGAGATGGGAGCCATGCAGAGGAAGTCGGTGAAGATGAGCACGGCCATGCGCTGGGCCACGTGCATGTCGGCGTGGGCCGGGGCCGACGAGGGGTTGCGGACGGTCAGGTAGATGCTGAGGTAACAGCCGCACACGCAGATGAAGGCCAGCACGTTGAGGAGGAGGAGAGACACCAGATAGACCTGAGACAGGAGAGACTCCACGTCCATGGGCAGGCAGATACTCACCTGCAGGGCATGCAAACACAACACACACATTTAAACACATATATATTGACACACATAGGCTGTATATTGACACACTATTGCACATGCTGCTCCAATCCAAGACAAATTGCTTGAAAAATCCTACAGTACTATATTACAATCCTACAGTTACTATGTTATTATGCTGATTCCAGGCTAAGGGGTGGCTACCATTAAATGCACTTGAGTACAGGTTGCCTTTCTATACAGAGAAAATACATTTCAGATATACTTCAGAATATGGTATGAAGTATTTTTCAAAATATACACAGTACAACTGTAATTGTAAAGGTAAATGACATTCAATATATATTTTAGACTCTGGAAATGCATTTTCTTTCTAGGCACTCCCAAACATATTTTGGTCACTCAAAATATATATAGGTTGTAGGTATAGGTTCATATGCCATTATGCATCCCCATTTGAATTAACCTGAACATTTACTAAAAGGGCCACAAAATGGCTGCAGGTGGGAGCTATGACATCAAGAGAGAGCAAAGGATTGACAGGGTGAATTATATGGAGCATCCACCTTGCTGTAGCTGCTGACCCCCACTGTGGGCAGCAAAGCAGCCAGGGAGGAGAAGACCCAGCCTGCCGCCATGACGATACAGGCGTGTCGTAGGCGGAGCTTGCGGTCGAGGCGCAGAGCGTGTGTGATGGTGTGCCAGCGCTCCAGGGTGATGGCTGTTAACGTAAACACTGACAGCTCACTGGCAAACACCTGAAAATCACACACACACACACACACACACACACACACACACACACACACACACATATGTAGATATGTGTCAAATATATCAAACATACAGTATGTGAATGCTATTATTGGTAATTCATATGCAATAAAGTTTGGGAATGTTACTTCCCTCTAAAACAACCTCAAACACATGCAAGCACACATACATGCAGACACACACACAAAATGCATACATGTGCAAACACACACACACACACACACACACACACACACACACACACACACACACACACACAGAGTCTTACTTAAGTTACTTTTGGGGTATTTACATAAACTTACATTTGTTTCCTGGAGACTTACCCTAACCCTAACCATAACCACTACTTGCCTAAACCTAACCCTTACCCTAACCTTAACCTAACCCTAACCTTAACCACTGACCCAAAAATCAGCTTTTTACCAACTGGGGACACAGCTTTTGTCCCCAATTGCACAAGCCGTCCCCAATCAACTGGTCTTAAGTCTGGTGTGTGTCCCTGAAAGTGACTTAAGTCATACCCACACACACACGCACACACACACACACACACACACACACACACACACACACACACACACACCGTGAAGAAGCCCGCAGCACTGCAGCCCAGGCCTGTCTGCCAGTCGATGGCATGGTTGTAGTACTGGCCACGAGTCAGCATGTCTACAGTTGCTATGACTACCAGGTAGATGCCCATGCAGAGGTCGGCGAATGCCAAGTGGCACATGAGGAAACGAGGAACTGTCAGCTTGGCTCGGCTGCCTGTCAACACAGCGGGGGGGAAGAGAAAAAAAAGAGAAGAAAGAGAAAAGTGAGAATGACTCACACAAGTATAAAGCTGTACCACACCATCTGACATGTTCAAGCAGGCATCTAGAAAACACCCCACACGTGCTTGAAAAGACTCAAAAACGAGGAATAGCATCATGTGAATTCTGCTTTAGAGTTGAATTCCCCTTCAATACCTAACAAGACCAGAAGCACCGCCGTGTTCCCCAGCAGTGCGAGGATAGAGATGATCCAGATGAGGACCCGAAGGGGGACGGTGGCCATGATGTCCTCACAGGGGTTAAAGGCGTTGGGGATGGGGCTGCAGGTGATGGAGGTGGAGTTAGAGCAGTGGTCCCTGTAGAAGTGAAGGCTGTTCTGAGCGCCGGGGCGGGAGCACAGGGAGCTCCACCTGGACCTGATGCACACAGACACACCATGCATGCACACAACATGCATGTACAGACATAGACACATGCACACATATATACATTTGTGCACATCAGGGTAAGAAATTCACTTGATACTTGATAACTTGATCATCATCAGTCTTTTAGCAAAATATTTTCAAAAATGATAGCAAATGAATAGTGGTGACTATGGACACTGGAGACTACCAATCATATCATCAGATAAGCATATTGTCCCATCCCTAGCATATACTTTATGTGCGCAGTGTGTTGGTGCGTACCTGTTCCTGTGTATGTCGTGGAAGGCGCAGCAGTGTGAGGGGTAGGTGAGGTTGGCCTTGTGGAGCTTGGTGAATAGCTGCAGAGGAGGAAGCTCTCTCAGATGGAAGGCAGACTCTGCAATCAGCCTCTGCAGTCCGCCCAGGATGGACTCCGGCAGGCAGCTCAGCGCTGTGTGAGAGACGTCCCTACAGACACCAAGACAACCAGGGGCTGAGAGGGGAACGGAAACCCCCATTTTAAAGCAATAATCCATTTTCATGAATAAATGTACGTTCTGCTACTCTATTGCAGACTGATATTATACAGTAGTGATTCAACCTATACCCCGTTCATGAAAGCTGTAACAAGCTGTTCTAAACACCTGCTGTCTGGTAGGTCTTTACTGGGAAAAATCGTATGGTGCACAAGAAGTGATGCATTTAAGTTTCTAGCAACAGCAGTTTGTTTGGAATAAACAGAAGAACTGGCTGAACAGACAAAGAAAAGAGCGCCACCTACAGAAACTCAAACTCCATCAACAGAAAATCCAAAAAACCCCACAGATTTAGTAAATTACCACAATTACCACATTAATACAAATAATGCCATGCACCATTTTTATATGAGGGGAAAATAATTTTTCTCACCATCCCTCTTGTTACATTTGAAAAACTTCACTTGTGAGTGTATTTTTAACATAAATGTGTCATTTTGTGTTTTTATTGAGCTTCCCCACACAGGCCACACTGTGCATTGTTTTCTCCTACATGCTGAGAAATTAATAACAGCTGATGATGAGAATGGTGAGTCATGTGGGCATGAGTTGCCGTCGGTCATCACGCTTACAGCACTACCAGCCCACTGGAACCCGTGAAGGCGTTAGGACTGATGTGAGTAAGCTGCTGGTTGCCTGTCAAGAACCTGAGAGAGGGACGGGGGGGGAAGGAAGAAAGAAAGATAGAGAGAGACAAAGAAAGAAAGAAACAAAGAAACACATAAAGAGCACACGTCAGCTGACTGTTTTTTTTTTTTTAGCCTCGGTGTATAATTGTGAGTCTGTGCCTGTGACTCACAGTCTGTGCATCTTGGTGCCGTTGAAGGCGTCACTTGCCACCTCCTCGATGCCATTTCTGGTCAGCCGTCTGTCATTGGGAAGAGAAGCCAAGTTACAGTCATGTGGCTCTAACTTTGAACACAGCAAACAGTAAAGTCACATCTGATCAATCCAGGATAATTTTAATTTGCTCCAAGTCACAGTAGCATATATGTAATTCTCTGGTACTTAATGACAAATGCTATAACTATGGCTGTATAGAGCTTCAGTCTTGTTTTTATTATTATTTCATTATTATTTAGATTGATATAATTTAATGAATTCTATTAAATTATTATCATTATTATTAGTAGTAGTAGCAGCAGCAGCAGCAGTAGTAGTAGCAGTAGTATTTTTTTATGTGTACTGGAAAGATAAATAAATGCATACAATTAAAATACACATACACATAACTGTGATTTGCTGAGCCTGAATCATCATGTGGTTTTCAGCAGGATTCCAGTTCTGCAGCTTAAAAGGAGAAGAACGACGGCAGAGAAACAGAGGAGGCGTACACACAGAGATAGAAACGTTCGAGACGGAGAAAATGGAGACAAAATATGAGACGATAGAAAGCAGGAAGGAGGGCAGGGAGCACTGGAGGGAGCATTCATCACGGCACACGTAAAGCCACTCGGAGCTGTCAGAGAGGTGTGGTGCGTGCGGTTCTGAAAAAATAATGAATCCCTTACATCTCCTTGATAGTTTGAGTGCAGAGGCCTCTGAAGGCATTGGCTGGGACTCTCTTTATGTGGCTGTTCTCGTGCAGGTCACTAAGCAGCACATACACCAAAACACACACATGACAAACTACACACTGTGAAAATGCTGACTAACTAACACAGTAACAGCATGATATATACACTGAGTGTGCCAAATATCAGGAGCGCCTGCTCTTTCTGTTATAATGGCCGACCGGGGGAATCCAGGTGAAAGCTATGATCCCCTATTGATTCCAGCTCCGCTTCGACTGTGAAGCGGAGGTGTAGATGAAAAGGAGGAGACAGGTTAACGAGGGATTTGGAAACCTCGAGACGATCCAAACACGGACTGCATTCCTGATATTATATTATACTCAGTGCGTAGGGTTTAACTGTGATGTCATCTGTGTAGTCGTGTGTCTATTTTTGGGCATGTATGACTGTGCGTGTGATAATGTGGGTATGTACAAGTGTGAATGCGTGTTTGTGTGTGCACTTGAGCATGTGTGTGCAGAGGGGCGGGTTGACCTACAACAGGAAGCCGAGGGCAGCAGAGTGGATCTGGGTGAAGTCTGGAAACATCGTCAGTCCAGTGTTGGAGATGATCCTGTAATACGCAGAATATCCACTGAACCTCACTATATTCACACCGTGACCTCCAAACAACACACACTCTCTGCACTGAGTCACAATAATTAAGTCTGACAATATTAACCAAGATAAAAGTTAAGAGGGGCGAAGAGACTCAGACAATTTATTAGCAAGAAGCACAAGTGACAGATGTTTTATCCCAAAACGCTATTATATCCTTTTTTGGGAAAAACTCATTACATGCTCAGCATTCAACATCTCTGAAATATGATCCAGTCTGCCAAAGTGTTATTATGTCAATGAGGCAAGTTAGTTATGTACTGTCTTTGAAAAAAATTTAAAAATCATTCACGGAGCCAGTTTATTATTATTATTATTCTTGCTACCAGTTGTTTTGCAAGAACTCGATTTCACATGTTTGAAATGGAGGATAGCTCATTTTGGGGCAAAACTTTTCCCTTTTTTTTCCAGTCCAGGGGCCAAATGTGACTCTTAATGTCTCTTCCAGGGGACGCAGGCTCATTAAAAAGTAATGTCTCTGGCCATGTGGGGACCCAGAAGAACTAGGCCTGCTGTCCGTGACCCATTTTGGCTCCACACTCAGTTTAAAATTACATTCATTTTTGACTGAGTTCCTCTCCGCTGCGCATTCACTGTTGTGCTGCAGGTACTCACAGGTACTGCAGCTTCACAAGGCCCCTGAACGCATCTGGATGGATGCCTCCCAGGTCTTTTGACTTGGTTATGGTTCTGAAGGAAACACAAGTTGTAATGAATGGTGTGTTATAGTTAAGGGACTATTACTACTGCCTTTATCTTTACAGCTGTACCTACATGTCAGTGAGCTCAGTGAGGTTGGAGAAGGCAAAAGCCCCGATGCTCTCCAACACACCGTTCTCTGAGATGATACTGAGAGGGAGAGATAAGTGGAGATAAGTATCAATGAATATTCTGACGGATAATGGGAGAGGAAGTGTCAGTGGATGGTGGTGCAGCTTTAAAAAAAAAAAAATACAGCTGTTAGATTCTGCATGCACGTTTATTCTTGGACACGCTCGTCTCCCACCGCCCAGCCAAGCCTACTCCCACACTGTTTGGGTGATCCACTTTCGCTGAGTTTACAGCTCATCTTGTTCCATATCAAAGACTAAACACACACACACACACACACACACACACACAGAAAGCTGCGTACTCACATCTCAGTGAGCTCGGGGAGGTTGGCGAAGGCAAACGCACCGATATTCTTCAACATGGCGTTCTGTAATATGACACTAAGACAGGAGACGTTGGAGAGAAAGAGAAAGAGGGTGCAGGTTTTTCGGGGGTGTAGAAGCAGAAAAGTGAAGGAGTGGAGGTACAGAGAAATTCATTTGTTCCTTGATGTGTCCCCCCTCCTCCCTCTCTCCTCACCTCCCCTCTTGTTTGGGTGATCCATATCTTCAGTGTTTTGACCTCCTCCACTCATCATGTTCCATATCACAGAGTAAACACCGACGACACACACACACGCACACACACACACACACACACACACACACACACTTACAGTTTCTTGAGTTGCTGCAGGCTGGTTAGGGCACCCTGGGGAATCGCTCTGAGCTGTGTCTGTTTCACATCCCTGTTGACACAGAAACAGCCAATCACATCAACCCTCACTGACGAGCTCACGGATCACAGAAACCACTCCTGAGAAAATATCAGTGAATAATTACTGGGTGATGTGCTGTGAATTTGCTACTTCTCACATGTGAATAATGAAGGACTAGTGACGACTAGTTACTGACTCACTTTAGGGATTTTCTTTTCATGCAAGTAAACTGTGTGTGTACACTGTAGGGCTGGGCGATATTATATATCGTATAATACTGATATTGTGATATGAGACTAGATATCGTCTGGCATTTTTGGTTATCGTAACATTGAGAAATAACTTAAATGCTACTTCTTCCTGGTCTTAAAAGCTGCCTTACAACGTGTTCTGGCTGAGTAAAATGGACAATGATTGGCTTTACCTGCTCATCATATCCACATTACTTATTACTGATAACACATTACTGATTACTAATGATCATTACTAATTTTCAACATTTTCTTATGTGTAAACATCTTATGACAGCACGAATAGGCTCATCCACAACATATCGTCACATTATCGATATCGAGGTATTCAGTCTAAAATATTGTGATATTTGATTGTGCCAATATCACCCAGCCCTTCCTATGAGGTTCTGAGCTTATTTTGCATCTGGTGTTGCAGATCGCATCTGAAGTGACCGTGCATTGCTACATACTTGTAAACATCCCCGCTGTCCCTGAGCCTTGACCTTTGAGCGAGCAGAACAGAACAGATGAGAACACACACATCGCTGCCTGGGAGTTCACCATACTTCCTGGGAAGAGTCCCTGCTTTTGCCACAGAGTCTGTCCCTGTAGTTTATGTGTGTGTGTGTGTGTGTGTGTGTGTGAGCGTGTGCTTGTTTGTATGCTTTTGAGTGTGAGTGTGTGTAAAAGATATATGTTTTTTGTTCTTTATTTGTGGAAGAGTGTCAGTCGATCCTGAATTTGACCTTGACGTGGACACTCTCTCTCTCTCTCTCTCTCTCTCTTCCTCCTCCAGCCCATCTGTGCTCCTAGCCTTGAGATTCCTTCAAAATGTTTCAAGTGCCAAAACAACAGGTCAGTGTTTACTGACTGATCTCACTCTGTGTCACCGTGTCAGCGACACCCAACCCAACAGCAGCACCTTCACCCAGCACCTCCGGAGCTTAAAGGAGAGGCTTTGTGATCGAATCCTCCAAAATCTGAGCAAGGGGGGAAAGTCAGGAACTCACATTCTCCTCCACAAAAACCTGATCATAGTGGGTTTGATCACTTCACCCCTAGCAGCTCAAACCATTGCAGTCTCAAAGCGTGCGTGTGTGTAACTGTGAGTGTGAAGCCGCTGAGCAAGAGCAGACGTGCGGCACATACATTCCCCAAAGTAAATGAATGTTAAATAAAACCAACGCTGGCATGTTCGCTACTGCGTTCAGCCAAGAGGAGATGAGCCAGGATTAGTGCAAAAACAATAAGACTAAATCATCAACGCTTTATTGCTTCTCGCTGATATGGGATTTTGACTTGTAGAGTCTCTGTTATATTACTGCAGGAATTTCTTAACAATTCCCCTAAGGTGTGGGGCAACAGTGGAGCTGTCTGTGTGTGTGTGTGTGTGTGTGTGTGTGTGTGTGTGTGTGTGTACTCACAGGTACTTGGTGTTGCTGGGGATGTCGGAGGGCATTTCTGTGACCCTGCTGCCCAGACAGTGGTAGGAGCTTCTGTTGGCCGAACAGGACTCAACCTTCACCTCAGCTCCAGGCACCAAGGCTGCTGTGTCCGGCACAATCTTCATCATCACCATCACCCACATCATCACCATCATCATCATCATCATTAACAGCCTGTGCCCTCTTTCCTCAGTTCGTACCAGGAACTTATTCCTAACTCTCTTTTCTCCTCTCACACCTGTTTTTTTTTGGCGTCTATTCTCCTTTCTTTTCTCTTCCTCGGTGGTGTTTTACATGTGCGCGGGCCTTCCGGCAGAGAACTGGCTTCTCATTTCATAGGAGCGCGTCTGTTCTTTCGTCCATCTGTCTGCTCACAGTTCACTGCCGGGTCCGAGAGAGAGAGAGAGAGAGGGGGGGAGGAACGAGAGAGTCTTGGTTCTTTCTGCCATGTAATGGCGAATGTGGAGGCGTGTGTAAAGCTTTGAGGGTGTGTGAGATAGGAGGTCTCTGTGGGGTAGTGTGTGTGTGTGTGTGTGTGTGTGTGTGTGGGATTGGACTAAGAATCACCACAGCATAGCATAGACCTTGATAGGACGATATGATAAACACGCTTTTCTGTTTTCGCCTTTCAAATTACACGCTACAGCCTGTTCTAAAATCTACTCCCACTTTTCATTCGTTGCCCTTTGACCCCTCGGAATTTCTCCTTCAGGTCCAATCAAATTTGTTTTTTACACAGACGCGTCCCAAAACACTTTACACAGACGCTGAGAATAATATAGAAAGCAAGCAAAGAAGTGGAAGTAATAACAACCATTAAACCAAAATAGAGGCCACGAAAAGAAGCCACACACGCAGAATGCAGAACAGATGTGTGTGTGTGTGTGTGCTTCTTGTACTCTTCTAATTCTACCTCCACACTCCCTTATGTTGTTCTAAAGATAGAGGATGCAGCATTAATGGGGAATTGCACATGAGACCGTTCTTAATAGTCATGTGACTTACAGTAATTTATGTTTTAACTTTATTTCCAACTTTCACTTTGTTTTCAAGACATGTTTGTCCTAGTTTAGTCTCCTCACTAATGCAACAGTACATAGAGCAGCTTTCAGTATATATTTAGAATTAGTCATTATCAGTATTAAATGATGTTTTATTAGTTTCTAGGTGATTCTCCAATCAACTAACGATGAAAAATAATTATCAACATTTTTAAAATTTGGGGATTTTTAGTTTAGGATGCAGAAATCACAGTATTTCTGTCCACCAAAATGTGTTTTCAAGCCTAGTTATTAATAATACACTCATCATGCAGTGGAAACTATCTCATCTCTCCTGTTTATGAAGTGAAACTAACCTCATGCAGACATCATGTCACAGGTTTAAGGTTGGCGGACTCTAAGGCAGAGACACAACACGAGGAGGCAGCAGGACAGTTCACATAAAGATTTATTTGAGGGTAGGGTAAGAGGACGAGTCCGGGCTTGACAGCAGGCCTGGAGAGTGGAGGAGTCCAGGCTTGACAGCAGACTGACAAGGCGGCAGAGTGGATGAAGGGCTGACAGGTTTCCAGAGCTGGAGCAGGCGGCAGGAGTCAGGACGGGATCTGGACAAAGAGGCAAGAGTGAGTCTAGGTAAAATGCAGGACGGGACTGCAAACAGACTAAACGGCTAGAAGGTGACTAACAGAGTGAACTGAGTCGACAATCTGGCGATGAGTGGATGAAGAGCCGGGGTAGATATACTGTGGCCGATGAGATGATGAACAGCAGGTGAGCAGACTGGAAATGAGCTGATAGCAGACTGGTGTGTGGAACGAGCTGAACCGGCAGCCAGGGGCAGGAGGTAGGGAGACCACGCCCACGCCAAGACACAAACAAAACATAGAGAGAGACAGACAGGGGGAAACACTGGGAACACAGGGAGTACGGCCACAACCGTGACACATCACACATACAGAACCCCTTTCAACCATGACAGCGAAAATCAGTTCCAAAGCAGTGTCTCCTTGTTTAGACAATTATGTCTTATTAATGAGATGTATTAAGTATTAATAAGATAATCAGAGCTGCACAACAGTTAAAAGCCAGATTCTCCTTTTCCTGTGTGAATGCAGGCTCAGCTACATGCTTATCATTGCAGATAATTGGTACAGCTTGATGAGGAAGAGGTCACAGTGTGAGTTAGAGGTGGAATAAAAAGGAACAGCAGTGAATCTGTTTTGTCTCCTGTCTCATATTTGTGTTGGGTACAGTATGGGTACAATGTCATAGAAATGGACATAATGTTCCCTTACATGCAAGGACGCTGCGCACACACACACACACACACACACACACACACACACACACACACACACACACACACACACACACGCACACTCACACACACACACACACACACACACACTTCAACTTATGTAACAAACAATGATTTTTGCTCATTTTCTCCTTTGTGCATCTTCGTTCTTCTCCACACTTATTCTTATCTCTTGCATTGATACACAGTTATGAGTATGTGTGTGTGTGTGTGTGTGTGTGTGTGTGTGTGTGTGTGTGTGCGTGTGTGTGTGCAGCGCTGTGGGAACTTGATGTGGAGGAATGGAAGTCTTTGTGATTTATTCCTCCGCAGGAAGAAAACTGCAGCCTTGAGCTCCTAACATGGCACACGCACACACGCACACACGCACACACGCACACACGCACACACGCACACACTCTCCCACAGTTTTGTTTACACACACAAGGCGAGGAAGAGAGACAGAAGGACAGAGAGAGAGAGAGACAGACAGACAGTTAGACAGATGAGTGCAGGTGCAGAGACAAAGGAGAGGCGATGAAGGGCAGAGGAGGAGGAAGATTCACGGCATCGGTGTGCTGATACATGATACGAACTTGTAGATTAATCTGAGTGTTGCTGTTTTGTTGTAAATCTGTGTCTGTGTCCTCTGCTGTGTGCAGGGGGGGTATGGATGAAAAAAATAAGAAGTTTGAACACTATCTTCATTCACTGTGCTCGGTGCCTATATTTCTTTTTTTAACCTGTAAATGTTGAAGACCCCGGTGTATGTTGATGAGGTAACTGATTGCCCGCCGGTGAGCGGTGCGGTTGTTTCTTATTTCTGTCCTAATAAATATAGCAGGGCTGTATCTCTGTCTCTGTGCTCGCTGGCTGTGGTCAAGGACAGCGCAGTGGCAGATGGCAACAGCCTAACAGAAGCCTTCTGTTGAGCAGAGTGCGTGCAGCAAACAAATTCTTCATCCCTGGTCTGGAGAGAGAGACAGACAGAAAGACAGAAAAAGCAAGAAAGAAACAGAAAGAAAGAAGAAAATGAGAGGATGAGGTGAGGTTGAGGAAGAGAGGGAAGCGATGGGGCAGACAGGCAGATAGAGTGAGTGAGAGAGAGAGAGAGATAGTGAGACTATAGGGAGGTGTTTGTTGAAACAGTGGGTCCTTGCAGCTCCTCTCACCTGAGGAGGCCGGCTTCAACTCTGCAGTCTCGGGGATCTTTTCATCCAGCAAACAGCAATCCTGCAGAGACTTATTCCGTTCGCTGCACTGAGTCATACTTCAAAGCCTCGCTCGGTGTGTGTGCCTGCGGTACGGGCGAGAGGGTATTTATGTGTGTCTGCTGTCCCAGTTAGAGTGGGGAGAGGGACTTGGGAAGAAAAGGTGCTGCTGTGCTCACTTTGATGAGGCAAGAGGTGAAAGGGAAGGGAAGGGCTGCGGATACTGTGAGATCTTTACTCAGAAGCAGATAGTCAAGATGTACTTACTAACACAGAGCAGGTTGCTGCTGGTGCGTCCTACTTCTACTGATGTGCTCTCATGGCTACAGGCGCTGCAGACAGACGCAGTACTGACGTCCACCAGCAGAGGGGAGCAGAAACAAACACAAACAACAACGCACACTGGGCTCATTTCACTTGGGTAATATTTTATTTACTCATTAGATCTTCAAAACTATTTTTCATAATAAATTTCCACTTTATGTTCATCAAAGAACTGTAACAATAAAAATAAAAGTAAATACTGTAGAAAAATTGTACATATAGAAAATAAACATGGTTAATGAACACCTAGATGTAGAATCCCATTGGTTCAGACGCCTCCTTTTGTTTCGAATGGCAACACAACAGAGATAGAGGGAAAAGGAAGAAAGATAGACACAGGGAAGGATTGTTTGGCAGATGGGGAGAGAAACTAAACAAGGGGAAAGCAAGAGAGAGGAGGGACACAGTTAAGGATAGGGAGAGCGAGGGAATACATGAAGTTAATCTTGCCATTATACTTTGAGATTCCATACATAGTCCATTTGTATCCTTGCCTGCCCTGTTCTGATTTGCATGCATCTGATTGGTTGGTGGCATTGCTTGGACGACCTGGATGGGGCTTGTCCATGGCACAGTATTTATAGATATTTCATGTGGGTTCAATTTGTAGAGCAGGCTTGGTCGTAGCAGAGAGTAGAGGGCTCAAATACTACAAAAGTCCATAAACTCACAAACCCCAACACAGCCCATCGGAAACCCTTCAGTCTGTCTGGGATCGGTCATGTCATGAGTATAGACGGATCAATCAACCAATGGCGTGAAGACAAAGGACGCAAAGAGAAAGAGAGAAAGAGAGAAAAGGGAGGGGCAACAAAATCGAAGCAACAGAAATCCTCATATAGCCAATGGCATCATGAACTGGACTTTTCTATCTATCAGCAACACATGGTAACATTTACTTTGTTCTGTTTTTGATTCTTTTCCTCGGTTGGATTTTGCTATAAAAGGTGGTTGGTTAGAGCAGGTATAGTGGGCGTGGTCTATAGGACATCAGGCTAGAAAACAGGGCGTGGCCTGCGGCGGGAGCACACATCCAGTCACTGCACCAGGGTTACGCTGCAACCCGCACCCCCCCCACCAACAAACCTACCACCTCTGGACTCAGTGGGACATTCCACAGCACGGCTCAGAGACTCAGGCATGCAGCACACTCGAGATGGTCACACTTTGTCAATGAGGATTTAAACTGAGAGTCCATCTATATGTTAAATCATTTTTGAATCCCACGGACTGAAAACCATTTTAAGTGTGTATACAGGAATACTTCAAGCCAAGGTGGTAAGTTTATGATGGCGGTGCGTAGAGGCAGAACCTCTGGAGTTTCAACTCGGTATAAATCACATGGAGTAAGATAATTCACGTGCAATAAGTCCCCCCCCTCCCGCCCTCCCCAAAGAGTCTATACTGCCCAAATGTTCTTCATATTCATCATTATCATCGCCATAACAATAATCATAATGGTCGTTGTCTTTTTCACCATCGTCCTTTTGTATAATCAAGATCTTCAATGTCAGTTATGAAGATATGGTGGGTATCTAGCCTTGTAGGTATGTGTGTCTGCATATTTGTGTGTGTGCGTGTGTGTGTGTGTGTGACACCACAGTCATGCATGACTGGTGTCTGTAGGTAGCATCTGAAGTCTCAAGTTTCCTCTCCAGGAAAATATCGCTCAGTTTTCCGCTGATTCCGCCTTTGTGATTTATAGGGCGTCGTAAAACAACATCGGCCCTGCGGCGTAACGCGCAGAGCAACACTCGCAGAACATCACACAACTCATTTTAACTGCGCCAGCCTGCCCCATCGTAATTCACTGCGTGTCTATGGCTACACCCTGATTTCCCGTCCCGTTGCTTGGGGTTACGCTTGGACCGTCGGTGTGCTTCTTTCCTCAGCATCCTCAGTGCTTCGTCTCGAGTCCCGGCCGCTAACGGAGAGGAAGGCCGAGAGGCTTGGAAGAGACACTTGGTGTTGATCTTGGTGCTTTTTCATCGTCTTTGTTCTGGTGCTCTCTCTCTCTCACTTTAACACTGAACACAAGCCTGCTGTGTGCTTCATTTTAAGTCTTCCCCGACCTCTCTGAGTCCAACATGAGAGTTCCTACTGCGGCAGGGGAGTGACTGGTCATTTCTCCTGGCTGGCCCCTTACTGGTTCTTAACTGGGAATTGAACTGGTGCTTTCTATATCATTTGTACTGGTGTATGTGTTCATAAAACAAGCCTCTCACAGAGACTTTGCTCATTGGTTAATACTGTACAACGTGGGTCCATGCCCTTGGGCCAGTCTGTGTGTGTGTTTGTGTGTGTGTGTGTGTGTGTATGTTTGTGCTTGAAAGTGTGTTTATGCTTCTGTGTTGGTGTGTGTGTGTTTGACTGTGTACATGTGTGTTTGTGCTTGCCAGCATGTGTGCAAGTGTGAGTATCGGAGAGTAAACATTAACGTCAGCATGTCTATGTCAGTGTGCGTGTGTGTATTTTTTTTCGAGAGTATATCTATGTATGTACATATACCGTTATATATAAAGGTGTATGCGTATATGTCTGCATGTTGGACCCTCCCGCCTCAGACGTAGTACTCCTTGTCCTTGTTCTTCTTGTTCTTGGAGATCTTGGCGATGCCCAGCGGCTTGTCCTTGGCGCTGCCGTTGGGCTGCGTGGCTGAGTTGCTGATGTAGTTGCGGCTCTCGTCCACGTGGTACGAGCCCTCGTCGCGGTTGCGGTACTTGTACATGGCGTAGAGCAGGATGAGGATGCAGAGGGCGGCGGCCGCCACGATGCCCACCACCATGCCCGTGGTGCTGCTGCTCTCTCGCACCACCTCAGAGGGGCCCGGGAACACCGTCACCGCCGGCGGTGGAGGGCGGGCTGGGAGGGCAAGGGGGGGAGATACATGATGTTAAATTATAGCACATACATTATTAATCTGGGTTACGCATGTCGAGGTGGTGGATGGAGGGCTGGAGCAAGGGGATACAATGCATCATCATGATACATTATTTTACATGTTTTTTGCATAATGCTACATGCAGCTAGGGGGAAGCTGCAGGTTAGGACTAAAGCTATTTCCTTATTATCATAATATACAAATAGATTATATTACACATTGTTGCGGGTAGGGCTACAGCACAGGGCCGCATTATATCAAATTATATTACACACATTTAACATTATATGACATGCACAGGCAGCAAGGGCTGCAGTACAGTGATATATGACATCGTATTAAATGATGGTTGGTTAAATCATTTGCATCCCAATTCTGTGGGCTGCATGGAGATGAGGTGAGGGAGAGAGGAGAAGGACAGGGAGAGGAAAGGAAAGGAAAGATGAATAAAAAGAGTAGGAAAATGAGAGGAGAAGGGGTGAAAGTGAGGGAGAGGGACGGAGTCAGAGATGGAGAAAAAGAGTTAGGAGTGTTAGGTAATGCCTGAGACCAGAAATGGCTACCTAAGTGGAAATGAAAAATTCATTGTAGTGACGCAAAGAGAGGAAAAAATGAGAGACGGTGAGTGTTTTGCAGAGTGTGGGGGACACAAATGGAAAGAGCCCTAAGGAAGTGTGTGTGTGTGTGTGTGTGTGTGGGTGGGGGGGGGGGGGAGGTGGGGGGACTAACCTGAGCTGGGGTCACAGGGGTCGATGTCCTCATCATCGCTGGGACACTCAGCCGATGCCACCAGCAGGTCGTCTGTCGACTAGAGAGAAAGGAGGAGAGAAATTAGGAATATGAAACACACACACACTCAAAGATAGACACATGGTATGTGATGGAGAGGCGCTGTGAGAAGAGATACACTCGCTGCTTCACACCACTACCTCCAGGGCTCCATAATGACCAGTAATCGACACCATGGCGAACGCTTTGATTCCTGTTTATTTTCTACATGTGAGCACACAGCACCAGTCCACCGCCCGCCCACTTCCCAAATCGCCACAGACACTTTGCCTGCTACTGCCCCCAGCAATGGCAAGCAGCCAGCATTACAGTGAGAGAGAAAGAGAGGAGGAGGAGAAAGGAGGAGGAGAAAGGTATAGGTTCCCAGCTGTGTTTTAAACCACAAGGGACGGCCACCGTTATCTTCTCCTCCTCTCTTGACCCTCCCCCGTCTTTTTCTCCTCTGGCATTCCTATCTTCTGCACCTCCCTCTTTCCCTCTATCTGTTCTCTCCATCTGATATTGACTGAGTGATCTGGGCTAGTGTGTGTGTGTGTGTACGTGTGTAGGAGTGCTGCGGTTGTAGCCTATGCGCGCTGTGAGGCCGAAGAGGAAGATGAAAAGCGGGAGTTTTTCTCCAGTTTTCATCAAGAATTCCAGAATTCGAGCGCTGCCAAGGGGAAGATGGGTAAGTCAGTCACTCGATAGTTAATCAAACCTCTTTCATTTAACCCCTCTCCATAGGCCTCATGTCAATACCCACTCTTATTCAACATCTAACCTACCACAACCCACTATTATCTCAACAACTCTATCTCCTCCTCTCTCTCTCTGCCTCCCTTCCTTCTGTATGGAAAAGGCGCCCTTTCTCCACTCCATCCCTGCTCCTCCTGTTGCCATGGCAACTCTAAGTTCAGGCTGTTAAAAATGATGGGGAATAAAAAGGGAGTGTGCGCGCTCAGTGGGGACCTGTGCATCGATTTACCATTCCAGCCAGAGTGGGGAAAGAGGAGGGAGGGAAAGATAGATGGATAGATAAAAAGGAATTAAGGAAGAAGTGATTGGGGAGAAAGAAAGAGAAAAGAAGACAAGATAGGAGGAGGACTTCAAAGTGCTGCGGTCTTTACTTAACACGGTGCTAATGTGCTCCGCATATTCATGAGCTACTGTTAAACATCGGCCGCCCTGATGCTTCAGCATGAGAGATATGATTGTGTGTGTCAGCGTGCGCGTGTGTGTGTTTTAACTACGCTGGGCGCTCAGTGCCAGCACTAAATTAAAATTGGATTGTGATGCATTGCAGTAGTTGTTACTAACCCACAGAATAAAGGAGAGGGGAGAGAGCGGCAGAGCTAAAAAAGAAGAGGTCTAGAGGCAGATTACAACCAGACCGGCACAGAATTAGAACCAAATCAGAGTGCTAAGTGTTTGATGATGCCTTCGCTGAAACCTGTGGGCAATATTTCAAAGTGGCATTCATTAAGCTCTATTCTCTTTCCTTGTTCTCTCTATTCCTCTATCTTGCCCTTATAAGACTATGGATTATATAAGATTAGAGGTGCACTCGGCAACCAGTGCTAATCCCAATTCAGCTAAAGAAGCCTGGACTTGCCTGGTATGGTGTGGTGTGGTCTGGTTCGCTCTTGACAGGTCTACTGTGGTTTAGTTTGGCCTGGAACATACAGTAGGCTACTGGTGCCTGACTCTTTCTCTTTCCTCCACTGCCTTTCCAATCAGTTCTGCCCACTGGACTGTCAAATGCTGCTGGGGTGAGTTTAGCCACTGGAGCCCAGCCAGTCAATAAACCTCTGTGCCTTTGCCAGGATCCAAATAGCACAAGAGCCAATCAGCCGGTAGAAAACACATCACCCCTGACATCTGTCACAGATCAGTGCCGAGCCACCCTGCTTGATTATTGATCCAAAGACACCTATGTGTCATCCACAGGAACCTGTTGGGTGTCCTGATTTGAGCTGAAAAAAAAAGAAGAAAAAAAAAAGAAAAACAACAACAGATAAGTAAATTTAACCAGGCTCCTCCTCTGATCTGTGACATCATCTTGTCAGCTGACCGCTCCATTCAACAGGGAAGGTGTCAATCGGACTATTGATCCACCTATCACACGGGAGACATTGAACAAGGGGAAAACTAGAGGCATGCCAAACAAAACTACAAGCACATCAATAAACCAGTCCAAAGTCAGACAATGTATTGAGATCTCCCTGAAGAGAAATATATCCTAGAATCCTCCCTTTTCCTTCCTCCAACCACCCTACATCTCACCATCCTTCTCTCCCTCCCTGTTCTCCTCTTCTTTGCAAGTCTTTTCATTGTCTAGCAACAGAGCATGCTGACATGCCTACGGACACAGATCGACAAAGATGGAGAGAGAAAGAGAGTGACAGAAAGAAAGAAAAGAAACAAAGAAGACAGAAAAAGAGAAAGAGAGAGAGACAGAGAGATGTCTGCATGCTGAAAGAGTAAAATCTCTACCTGAGCAGCCGAACAGTGCCAACGACCATCCATGCCTCCCTGACTGCCTAGTTCACACATAGGTGCACTCTTTTCACACACACTCTCGCTGAAGATTCACCGCCTTGTCTGATACTTTCACAACTGGAAATCACACACACATGCACACACACACTGCTCTATAACTGGCAAAACTCCTCCATTGGTCTATTTCTATGCATTTACACACGTACCCAACACACACACACACACACACACATACACCAAATTAGGTAGAAGTTGGCACGCTGGTGAAGCGATCCTGACGAGAGAGAAGAGCAGCTAGCTCCACTACTGCAGATGGTGAGATAGACTCATACACCGCCTGCATTAAGAGCCTATCACTGGAGCTCAACCACAGAGAGAGAGAGAGGGAGGGAGGGAGGGAGGGAGAGTGAGGGAGGGGAGGGCAGGCGACGGGTAAATATGGAAAGATATGGAGGGAGAGATAGCAAAGGAGAGAGAGAGAGGAAAAAATGAGCAAGTGAGGAGGGAGCAAGTAACTCCAAATGATGGGGAGTGAGAGAAAGAAAGGCAAGAGGGAGAAATAGATGTGAAAGATATGGAGGGAGGGAGGGAGGGAGAGATTGGGGAAAAAGAGAGAGAGCAAGAAGGAGGGAGGGTGGGAGAGAGGGAGAGATGTTCAGAAGGCTTGTAGATCTGTCTGGGTCAGCTGATTCTCGATATCCAATCAGACACCCCGCTGAGCCCGACGTTTCTTCTATCAGTCTTACCCATCAAGCAGAGGTATACACACACATGCACACGCACGCACGCACGCACGCATGCACACACACACACACACACACGCACAGACAGTCAGACACCAAACATCAAAACGAAACTGAGCACTGTGAGTCAGAGCAGCCTGTAGCAAAATACCGAGCCAGATTCTGCACACAAATAGACACTCTCACACACACACACACACACACACACGCACACACACACACACACACACACAATCTCTCACTCTCTCTCTCCTCCTCTCTGGTGCTCCACTGTCATGCATTATTAATCCCTTCCACTTTTCAACACACAAAAAATTCTCAACAAACTGTAGACTGCAGGAGGAGGCACATAACACACTCTTATTGCACTAAGCACCGAGGGTAGGAGTAAACCCATGGGGAAATTTAGGCTGACCCACTTCAACACACATATCACACAGACACACACACACACCCACACTTGGGCGCGTGCATAAAATCGATAAGTTGCTTGGACCAATAGGACCTTGGGAAGACGGCGCTCACTGCCCCTCCTCTGATGCAACGTGCTGCAATTCAAACCTATTGTTCTCACTCCACCTGTGTGTTTGTGCGTGCATGTGTGTGTGTGTGTCTGTGCGTGTGCGTGCGTGAGTCTCTGTGTTCGTCTCTACATTATACGTGTGCACTGGTTAAGGCCAGGTTGGTTGCTAGGCAACCCTAGGCGGCCTCAATGGAGAACGGTAGATTCTTCTTAAATAAGACAAACACACACACACAGTTTGGGGCCAGAAAGAGCGATTGCACTTACACACACTGCAGTATATTGAGCATATAATGAGTGTGACCTAGTTCCCATATAGTGATATTGACTCCATTGCATAGCCCTGCATACCAGATACAGCACTGACATCAGCATATCATAGGTGCAGGAGTACTTATGAAACATACATACACATGCACAGAGGCATGCACACACACACACACACACACACACACACATAAACAGAGGGAGCCTGAGAGGTGAGGTGTGAAAACAAGCCCCTGTGACACAGTCTGTCACTCTGGAGCGCCATCCATCCAGCACTCATATCCATTATTGATGCCTGAGGCTTAGCTCACAGCTCTCTGCATTCTATTATTTATGTCTGAGACAGCTGGCGGCTTATACACAGAGGAGCTATTCTCTATGGGAGACAGGGAGGGAGAGAGAGAGAGAAAGCAGCGGGTAGTGGGGTTCACTATCTCCATGGCAACTCGTATCGCTGGGAAAAAAAAAATCTTTTTCAGTGCGGCAGACTCACGGTTTTATAACAGAAGAAGAACCGCGGCACACACGTACGCCCACGGAGCTCGACAACATCTCAGTAGTGATCATAACAATAGGCCATAACAGTCTCTGGTGTAGCTTGTGATAATGTATTGCATTAACATTTGTTGTGCAGTTACATCCACTATCAATGAGAATCAACAACAGTTATGTGTTTCCATTGTAGAGTGCCATTTGCATCAGTTTACTCAGCATGTATTGGGAAAAGCTATTACAGCTTCCATTAACACAAACATTCCTCCTCTGTAATTTAGTGGGTGGGTACCACTTACTTTGAACTCGCTGAGAATTCACTACCTAATCCCCTCATCTGTGTATGTGGGAGAGCAGGGATACGTGTATGTGAGCCTTCTACTGATGAAATATTTTTGTTTCTTGTTTTGAATCTAAAGGACATTTGACATGTAAGATTTAATATAGTTAAAAGATTATGTTACATGACAAATAATACAAAAAATGTCCATTTTCATTATCTTAATCATCAGAAAATGTAGCTCTTGTTGAAAAAATAAGCTGCAGGTAAAATTCATCTTACAGCAACAGTTTTTCTTACGAGCATCAATCAGTCGCTTATGTCAGGTAAGGTTTGAACTATAACTACTTGATCTGATTCATGTACAGCTCACATTAGTTGTTTATAACACATCTCAGCGGGCTTTTTAGCTGTGGCCCAATTTATTCTGATTTTATCTGGTGTGACATGGCATAGATTTGTGAATCAATGATTGATTGACTCCCAGCCTCATCATGGCGCTAGCATGGGAGCTTAAAACCATCTCGCTTTTGCCACTTCTTGCTATTCACTAGTCCTTCAGTAGTGGGCTGTCTGCATGCTAATCCTCTTATTGAGCTCAATAAGGAAGTTATCACAGAAAATTAAAGCTCATTAATTACCCATTACCACCGTGAAGTATGTTGGCAGTGGGGTGGTAGATATATGTACAAGATATCTGAAGAATTACATAGGAACAGTAAATCTTATTTTTAACCACACGCAGCCTGGATTTAATGGGTTTTCCTGACATAAAAAAAGATTAGATGGGGTTAAAAATCAGACCCAGTGAATGTGCCGCTGTACTGACCTGCTGCGTGGCGCCCTGTTTCCTGTTGGTGGCCGTGGTGGTGGTGATGTCACTGATGGAGGGGGCAGAGTCGGAGCGGTTGCCCCCGGCGGCGGCGCTGGACTGGGGGGTGATGGAGGAGGAGGGCATGTCGCCCACCAGTCGCGCGCTGCCCTCCACCCTGATGTGCGGGTGGCCCTCGGCGGCCATGTTGAGGATGCGCAGGCCATTGTAGTAGAGGCCAGACAGCTGGCCCTGGAACATGCCTGCACCCCGCTCACCTCCGCCCACACGAACCGTCGTCTGGCTGTTGAAGATGGTCAGCTGGCGACCTGCACGGACACAGACACACACACACACACACACACACGCAAAGTCACACACAGGCAAAAACACACACACACACAGAGACAGGCACACAGGAAGGAAGGTGGACAGACACACGCATACACAAATACAATCACACACACATACATACCAGTGGTCACATACGTGCATACATACACACACAAGAGTGTTTGAGTGTTACACAATCTACCACCCCCAAGCCACGGTGAGAGGATGGGATAGATTAAGCATGGCAGAGCAAATCGAAGCCGTGGAGCACCGTGGGGGGGGGCTGAGACTGAGAGAGGTAAGAGTGAAGAGAGGGGACGAAAAACAGGAGAGGAGAAAAGGGGGGAGGTGTGTGAAAAGGCTGAGAAGTCGAGGAGAGGAGAATGAAGAGGCGAGGGAGAGAAGGAGGAAGAGGCAGCAGATGAGAGGAGTCAGAGGGCCCTGAGAAGACGGGGCTGACAGATGGTTGCTATGGCGATGGCTGTGCGGCACGACATTGTGTTTGAAAGAGCAACAGACAGGCAGACAGAAAGAGAGAGATCTAGAGAACTGTTGTAACAGCCCTATGAAGCATGCACAGGTTATAAGCTCTGGCACTGCTCACTGTTAAAGGGACTAGAGGCTAATTTAAGGAGCTCTGCCGAAGTTTAAGAGGAAAACTTTTACATTGTTCAAAAAAGCAATGCTCTATTAGTCATTTCAAATTTACATAATTCTTACATGTCACAATACTTTGCAAGTACTTTAATTTGATTACAAAATTGTTTTTCAACATGGGTAAATAATCTTTAGTGAATGCTTTATAGTTTACAATTTGATAAAAAAACAAAACTTATTAACCAGTCTTAATAAAGCATCTTTTATCAGTACTTGTTTTCTATTTTCTGATTTATTCACATTTAAATCTCTCCATCGTCCCTTTAACCTGATATTATCAGATACACACTAACAAGATACGTTCACAGGCACTACAGTTTACACACTATTACACACTACAGCTGCCCCACTTTTAAATACTTAGTTATGGATTTAGATTTTTAGATGTTAGTTGATGGTGCACAGTATAGTATATTCAACTGGCTTCAAATTGTATTTTTTAAGCTCAAAGTTTTAAGGAATTTTAATCAGGGTTTTTACCTTTGTCGAGTAGCCAATCGTCAACTACTCGACCGAGCCGATAGGGGATTCGCTGTCTGGCGATGGCCAGGCGCTCGTTATCAATGTTGCCTTTAATTTAGAGATGAAAACACAGTAGTAATTACGCACATCCAAACGTGGTACAGGAGCTGGATACAAAAAGAACAGCAATGAAAAGAAAGTAATGGTCTGCTCATTGTTAGCATGTCGCTGCGTTAAGATAAGCTTTATCCAAGCTTGATGTGCTACGAGAAAAGGAGTTGAATTCACTAGGTTTCCAGTGAGCGGACTCTTACTCTCTGTTCATTGGGTTTAATTTAAAGAGACATTTCAGGGGTTAACATCTGCAAGAGCACAGGGAAATAATGTTACAGCTGCCACATACTGTCTATATGACTGTCTGAGTTTAGAGTTACATACAGGAAGAACCCTCACACACACCTCACAACAACTAGCATTTAGCATTTTAGCTAACAGCTACCTAAAACCTGGACCTCAGTGTGTTAAAGGTGACTACCTAAGATTACAACTTTAGGATGAAATATAAAAACAAACAAATATAAAACCAAAGACTATGTTCAACAATATACACTCTTTTTTCTTTTTCTTATTTTTTTTCTCTCTAGTTATACATTTAACTCAAAATATGACATCTTTTTAAATTATTGTTTGTCCAACAATGCACCAACTGTTATTATTTTCTTTTATGATGAGAAAAACAACTGATACCTGAATTGAATATTTTCATAAATTACCTTTAACACTATTTAACAGGCCTAACATAACATAGCTGGCTAGTACATGTCTATTGTAATAAATATCTCATTTTATGGTTTAAACATTCATGTTTCATATCATATCACACATATTTCATTTCACACACAATAACATAAAACAAAGCTGTAATTATATTTCTAAACCACAGTGTTTGAATATAAACATTGATAAGAACAAAGATGCGGTTCATCAATCAAGAAGTGGGCTGTTTGAAGCCATATGTGATTGGCTCTGCCCCAGCTAGGCAGTGCTGTGGTTGGTGGGTTGGGTTGATGTGGGCGGGGCAGGGCCTACCTGAGGGGTAGCGCTCAATGACCGGCAGGTCGTCCAGCTGCAGGGTTGCATTGCCTCCGCTGCGGGTGAACCGAACTATGTGGTACTTCCCGTCGTTGACAAACTTGGAGCTCTCCTCGATGTTGATGTCATCAGTACCAACATTAAACACTACTCTAATGTTGCCCTTGTCCTGAGGAGGCAAAAACAGTGAGCACGCTATGTCAGCATATGTAATGTAGAGATTAATCATTAAAGGAAGAGTACTATGTTTGTCCTCTTCCTTTAAATTAAATTGTATGCAAGTATATCAAAAGCACCATTTTCACTCTGCCTATTGTTTGTATGTGTACTTACTATCTGCAGCTGGAGGTAGTCTCCCAGGCCAGATGCGCTGTCCACCCTGAGCAGAATGGCGTGTTTCTGCTGGGTGCTGAACCCGAGGGCCAGGCGGTCTGCCCTGGTGCTGGGACGTTCATTGGGGGGCCACGTGTACACCACCACGCCCCCATCACGGCCAAAGATATAAGTGGTCCCAGCTGGGCCAGACAGAGAAAAAGATTTAAGGGCAGTGACACACTTACATATGTCATGAACAGTGGTAGCTATCATCAAAAGTTCCCCATCAGGCATCTATCTGGCCTCAGTCCTGCATTAGCAATGCAGAGGCAAATTCTGCCTATTCTTTCCCTAATGTTTAATATACAATGGGCAAATTGACACTAAAAACTTAAATGTCACAGTCGACTGGCTGCCCAGACTTTGCTTGTGCCTTCTGCAGGCTGAAAAAAAAAAAATTAAATTTGCATTTTCCAAACCACTCCTCAGCATCAGGCGGCAGGCGGTAATAAGTGTGACTCATACAATGGCTACATAATGAGATATCTTGCCTCTCAGGCTGAGGATAATTTAGAGTCTGAGGCTAGAAAGTGTAAAGAGGAAGTCATTCTATGTTAAAGTATCGACCCTAGTGAAACCAAACCAGCTTTTTGAGTAGGTAGTAGAGAACCTTTTAGTGCCAGTTCAGAATCAACAGTTGACACTGCCCTCATGTGGTGGCTCTGTTCAAATGCACCCAGCGGGGCTTTGATACAGTGTTTGAAATTTACTTGGAGGTTTAGAACTGGCACATAACAGAGCCAACCCTATAATCAGAGGAACTCTAACTGCTATTTACTGAGCATACCTGGGTCAGACATACTTTTAAAAATTTTGTTGATTCTATGATCAGGCAAAAAGGAACCAAAATGCAAAGCCACCGCATCTTGCACTCCCAGCTCTCTACACTATGAGCAATTTAAATTATTCAGTTTGATGTATAACCTACCCAGGTCTGAGACATGAAAACATGAAACGGGAATCAAAGAGACTCACCATCATTGCACAGTGGCCCAGCATACGAGGTCATGCTGCAGTCACAGCTGAAGCCCTCCCACTGCTGCAGACAAACTCCCTGATTGGAGCAGGAGTCTTCTTGACAGGTAGTGCTGGGACCTGGAGAGATAGAGAGAGAGAGAGGGGTGGGGGGAAGTGGGGGGTCACAGAAAGTTAGGAAAAGATGAGCACACACCTTTTCTTGACTTTGTCTGGAGCCCAGTGTGTTCACTACAATGTCAGAAGGGTATGGTCATATTCAGACCTGCTTTTCCTTGAATCAGCATTATGCAGTTCTGAACGGGTTGGTAGACTGTTGTGCTGCAGTGATGTTAATGGTACTTTGTAGTGATTAGTAGTATTAGTAGAAAATCATTGTGAAAGTAGGTAGTATTATTGTTATTGGCGGATAGGCTCCTATTCTTTATCTTTCCCTTACAGAAGATACTAGATTTTACAAATAGACTGAACTGGGATGGAATTTATTGTTACTGGTGAAAAGAGCCAAAAGTGGAAAGCATGCAGGCGGTGGGGCTAGATTTGTGTGGCAAGGACAGGAGGAAGAGTTAAACATAAGAGGGCTGAATTATGTTTAAAGGACTTGGCCTTCATCTCAATACTCTTTCCTCAGCAGTCTAGCACCATTCCCTCCTTGCCTCGTACTGAAACCACGTTGGAGGAGAATGTCAACGCTCTAACCTTCTCTTTCGATGCGTTTCCAGTACGAGGCACGGAGAAAAGGGTATGAAAGGATTCACAGATAGAGTATTGATATCCAACCAAGGTTAGGTTAGGAGTCAGTGGGAGGGGTTAGAGAGCATGCTGCTAGGCAACCCGGGTGGAGGAGGTGTGGTCAAACTCAAGCGGTGGTGATGTCACTACTGTGATGATGTCACTACGGTGGCCAGGAGAGGACAGGTCAGTGTCCGGTAACCTCTGACCTTTGACTTGGATCACTGGGATCCACACAACACTGGGCACCACTGGGAAGTTGTAACACACGCGCACACACGCACACACATACACACACACTCACACACACATTTTCCCATTCACACACGTGTCTCACATGCACACACAAAGTGATATACCTTGCAAGTCAGCTTTCATCAATGCAACTTTTGTCGGCCAAACAAAAAAAGCAAACAAGCAAATTAAGTTAGATGGTTAGTCAAAGCACACAGATGCCTGTGAACTGCTGAAAGAGAGTGTGACAGAGAGAGCCATAAAAGATAAAAGAGTGAGAGAGAACACAATGTGCGGAACGATAAAGGAAGAGATGAAAAAAAAGAGAATACAATTCACAGCTAATAGACCAAAAGTTGGGTTAGCAGGTTAACCTAATAAGAACAGAGAGCATGAGTCAAAAGAAAACAGAAAAAAAAAAAAAAGTTTGATATGCAATGGGGACATGGGAGCAGGCCAGGGTTTCTAGTGTGTTTTCAGCGTGTGTGCCTCACCTTCACAGCCTCTTTCTACTTGTCCCATGGTTGCCAAGGCATCAGCCAAAAGGTCAGGGAGACGGCCGTTCAGGTCAACTGTTGCTAGGCAACCCTGGAAGCCCTCACGGGAGTGGACCAGCTTGGGCAGGTCTCGGTACATCTCTTTGGACACGCCCCCAATGTAAAGGTCACCTATGGGGAAGCAGCACGATCACAATGCTTTATCTTAGTCAAATTGTATCAGTATAGGTTGATATTGTGTCAAAATCAGTTACATACCAAGTAATGTATGTGTATGTTTTGTGAATATGTGTACCAATGTGTATGTATTTTCAAGTGAGTATTGTATTGTATAGCGGGGTATCACTGTGTACCCTGTTATATTGCATGTATACATGTGCGTACCCTTGAGGTCGAGGTTCTTGGCTCCCATGGTGGTCTGTGTGGTGACCTTGGTGTCGATCTTGACTGTGTGGAGATTGTTGGTGTCTCGAGAAATGAGCACGTTGTGCCAGTGGTTATCATTCAGAGGGGTGTTAGAGTTGCCCTTTATCAGGTGGGCTCCGTTGCCCAGGTCAGAGATATAGTGGAGGTATCTAGGGAGGGAATAAGGACAGGAGAGAGGGAGGGATTAATCAAATGAGGAGGGAAAGGTATTAAACTAATGAATTGTATTCATGATCGAAAACAACATGGGACCATGCACTTTGAGGTATTTTAATTTTCCCTGCAAAAACCTCATTTCAGGAATTGAAAAAAGCTGCATTTTTGACATTTTTTCATGTCAGTTTGATAGTCTGGATTGTTGTACATGAGGGACTATGTTAATTGCAACTTACAGTAAAAAATGGCAAAATTGGATATACAAATACACATTGTCTAGCTCACCCTTTAACAAGCTCTACCACTATGAAGTCGTTGCCGTCTCCCCTGTTGTAGAGGATGAGGCCGTCGGGCGAGGTGGTCTTGAACTGCAGGAAGAGGTGCATGGAGTAGTAGGCCTGCAGCGTGGGCAGCGTCACGAAGCTAGAGCGCGAGCGGAAGGTGACAGGGTCGGCCACGATGCTCTTGTAGCCGATGACGGCGTTGAGCTCGCAGTAGTCGATGTCGCCGTTCTTACACAGGTCGATATAGGGCATGCCGTTCAGCGTCAGGCCCTGCAGGTGGCCAATGAAGTTGGAGGGCACCGCGGGCATGAAGCGCTTCTCCGTCACAATGCCCGTCTCCACATTGTGGAACTCCAGCTGGGTGTGGTCACCCGCCATCTGACCTGGTGGCGGGGGCAAAGGTCAGAGGTTAGAGCTAGAGGGGTTCCACGTGGAACTATGCTAATAATAATGCTAATACTAATATTATAACTAATACAAACACAAATAGTATAACTAATAGTATAACTAATACTTACACTAATAGTAATATGAATACTAACACTAATACAAATACTAGTACCAACACTATAACTAATATTAACAGTAACATTAATACTATTACTAATACTAATACTATAACTAATACTAACACTGTTACTAATACTAATACTAATGCTAATACTAGTACACTACATTTCATTCAATTATAATTATAGTCATAATCATAATCATCATAATTCAGAATGATTATTTGAACAGCTCCTTTCTATACATAGAAATGGCATAGCATTATTTTCACTCATGTAAAAGATAGATATATCCCATAATTTACTGTGCATTCAACTTTGGCTGAGAATTGAATAACAAGCATCTCCAAGCAGTTCATTATATAAAAACACAGGTTTCCATACAGAATGCTAAACAGAAGCCAATACACAGTCGGAACAGACCAAGACCTGGGTAGAGTGTTGAGATAATTTTGTGGTGAAAAGCTAAGGGGTTGAAGTTAGGTTGCTATGGTTACCTTCGACAGGCTGCAGGTCGTCCACGGTGAGTTTGAGGCTCTTGCCACGCCGGACCACTCTCACCGTGTGCCACTCATTATCATTGAGGCCCACCCCCGCAAAGATGGTCTCTGGGCCTTTACCTACACATAGCCCAGAGCACCATTAACATATGCAGAGAGAGAGAGAGAGAGAGAGAGAGAGAGAGAGAGAGAGAGAGAGAGAGAGAGAGAGAGAGACATAGATAGAAAGAGGCATAGAGGCAGCCAGGCAGGTATAATTAAGATGTAAGGACAGAAAGAGAGAAAATGGAGAAAATAGCAGAAGGAAGGAGGGATCACACACATCCTGGGGAGACAAACACCTCCTTGTCAACACTCTCTCTCTCCACAGATACACTGGCAACAAGACAGATGACGCGACAGAGACAGACAGAGACAGACAGAAAGATTAACATATATGGATGCCATGAGTGCCTATGATGGAGATTGTGAGTCACACCAGGCCCACGCCAAGACAATCCATCTGTGGACGGGATAAGTCACACCACCATGACAACCAACCTACTAAGCACACATACGCAGACACCACACCCCCTCCTCAATCCACACCCTTCACTCCTAAAAACCCGTACGCTCACAATACAACGGGCCTATGTATGGGCTTACACCTGTCTTTTTTCCCCAAAACACAGAGTGCAATACTCTACTAAGCCACATGGTGGCACCAAATACACAGCGCAGCGGCACCGGAGCTCTCCGTGGTGCTGAATTGCAGCAGAATGAGAGAAGCTGAGCTGTTGACTGCACACATTTGACAGCCTGCCTCTTCCCAAAACCTTGCTGTCCCTTCCCTCCCACCCACTACATCCCAAGGGTTAAACACCCCACCAACCCCGAACACGACCCCCCCACACACACACACTTCCACTCCCTTCAAGCCCCTGTCCGTTGGAGGCAATGGCAGGAGTGAGTGACTCTGCTGACAGTGACCTATAGGAGGTAATGACGGGGGGGGGGGGGGGGGGGGGGGGGTGAGAGGTAAACTGCCCCAAACAGATTCTGCTGTGGAAAATGTCAAGCATGGACACACGCCTACATTACTCACGCACAGACACACACACACACACACACACACACACATAGACAGACAGGGAAAGAGATATACAGGCAGACTGACACACACAAACATAATTAAACAAATATGAGAAGTCCATCAAAATGGATGTGGGACTGAGAGTCTGTGTGTGTGTGTGTGTGTGTAAGTGTGCGCACAGCCAAAAGAGTGTGTTGAGTGTTCAGAGAGGACATAGGGGTCCCCTGAGGAGACTCAGCTGTGCTCTGGGCATGAGCATCTCATCCTGTTACCATGGATCACTGCCTGGCACTGAGTGAAGGAGAGAATATGTGCATGTGTGTTTGTATGTGTGTGTGTGTGTATGTGTGTTGATGTCTGTGTGTTTTTGCGTATGTAACCGAACACTGAAAGGGTGAACAGGCTGATGTGAGAATGAGGCAGTGATCCGTGTCAACCTGGGAACAGGCAGAGGCGCACACACACACACACACACACGTGGGCACACACACACACACACGGGCGTCTGGGGTCAGTGCTAATAGTGCAGTGAGTGACGTGGCGAGCTACTAGTGTTCGGTGTTACTGTGGTGTTCAACACACAGTGCACCTCTGTGCCGTTATACCGAAAGAAAACAAGGCGAGATGATTCAAACAGAAAGACAAGAGGGACCGTTCGTTGCAATGGAAATACAATTCAAATCAAATGACAAAAGCTACTGGAGATTATAAGAGCGAGATAATGAAAACAAAACGACAAAAAGCTTTTCATATTTCATTAGCTCCAAATAACAAATGGCTTTTCTACCGGATAAGCCTCAAATCTCTCCCACGCCGGGGCTTTTATTTGACTGCTGAGTGGACTATTTCAGTGGCGCCTGGCTTTTAAATACGTTTTTTTTTTGCTTCCCCCTCGAATATCAGATGTATAATTTATTGTATGCACACGGTGTGCCAGAAAAGTGGCTGCCTACTGAAATGTTCATTGAGACAACCGGTCTAAAATTGGCCGACAGACGTGCGGGATAGCAACAGTGCTGTACAGCTAGTTGGGTTTCTATGGCAACCGCAGTCGTCCATTTCACCACCTCTTTGCCGTCACAGAGCATTCCTGCCTCTCTCGCTCGCTCTCTCTCTCTCTCTGGTCGTGAGAGAGAGAAACTCCACGTGAGGGAATTAAACTTCATCAGGGATTCAGCTCCGCTCGTGACAACATGAGCAGATACACACACACTCTCACACAGGAAAACACACACAAAACACACACACACACACACACAGATGGGCAATGAAAAAACAGAAGAATGCACAGGCACGTACTAGCTCACTCGCTCACACATACAGGCACACACACACACACACACACACACACACACACACACACACACACACACACACACACACACATTAAACACATGGAATGAAACACTACCCAAAGTCCCACATGTAAGGTTTGGAAAGAAACAACAAGCTAACAAAGAAAGCCACCAGACAGACGTTGGGATGAAGGTGCGGCAGTGAGGGAAACAGAGGGATAACGCGTCTTTTGTCTCCGGCGTGAAGGAGAAGTAATTAGCCGGCAGCCCTAAGTAGCATTCATCCAGCACCTAGCGCTCTCTCTCTTTCGCCCACTCCTCCCAACATCCCTCGCTTTCCCTCCCGAACACCTCACACTCAGCTTTCGTCCTCATAGCTCTCTTTCTTTCTCTCCGCGCTCCATCACATATTCCGCTGTCCCCTCGCTTCTCTCTCTCTCTCTCTCTCTCTCTCTCTCTCTCTCTCGAGTACCTCTGCCTCTCCTTCCTTTCCTTCCTCTCTCTCTCTCTCTCTCTCCCTCCTCCAAACCCCCACACCCCCCCTCCCTTCCTTCTATTTCTCCTCGCTAAAATGGCCGACCTGGAAAACCCTGGCCCTCAGCAAAAATCTCACCACTCCTGTGGAGTAGCTGAACAGGCGGACACACGCGCGCATATGTGCACGCACACACACACACACACACACACTCACACAGACACCTGTGTGTATGCCCACACATATACACACATATTCACACAAGCACATGGTACAAAGATATTTTGAATCAAGAGACAGAGGAAGAGCATTAGATGGGTTGACAAACAGAGAGAGTGTCAGATAGACAAACACACAGACTGATGGACAGACAGATAGACAGCTGCACACACACACACACACACACACACTCACATAAAGACATAAATATACACACGCACACAGACACAGACACACACACACACACACACACACACAGAGTGAGGGGAGGGGGGTTAGTTGAGATGGAGGGTCACTTACTGGCTGTACAGTTTATCCTGATACAGTCTGGAGGGAGAGCAGAGCAGAGGGTTAATGCTGCACACACACACACTCCACGCCCTGGGGACGCACACATCGACACACCCTGCACTCATATACACACACGCACACACACTGCTGAGAAAACACACACTCTCCTTTGTCATAGGACCTCAAACTGGACTGTGCACTTCCTAACAGCAGTGCAGACTAAAAATAATGATTGGCACCTTGGTTTTAGCCAATAAAGAGTTAGGACAGTGAAATCTGGATCACGATTGGTGGATCTATATGTGGAATTGATGTATCGGCTAAGGAGAGTGGTGGGTCCCAGCATGAGCAGTGTGGTCATTGGCTGCTCTAGCTTGAGCGACAGTCTCAGTCACCAATCAAAAGCATCAGGAGTCTGAGATGGGTATGTGTGTCAGTCTGTCTGATGACATCTAACACATCCCATAATTTAGTCGCCCATGCAGAGCACCAAACTCCGCAAAGGGAGGCTCACGGTAGGCCAGGGGGTCAGAAGATTCAGCCCCTTTTTTACCCATGATGCCTTGGTGTGTCGTGTGGCGTCAACCACAGTAAAGACGCGGCTGCAAACAACCAGAGACCAACACATGCACCCCTCTGTGAGTCTGTGTGTGTGTGTGTGTTTGTGTGAGAGAGTATGCTTGTGAAAGTACATGTGTGATTGTAATAGACCGAGGTTGGAAATGTGTGCAGGAGTTGAAATAAGAAAGATAAATGTAAGAGAACGAGAGAGATGTGTGTGTTTTTCATACTGTCTGTGGCGTGTTTGTGTGTGTATGTGTGTATATGTCTGTGTGTGTGTGTGTGTGTGTGTGTAGTGTCTGTGTGGGTGTTGAAGGCATTAGGGATGCACAGGTCATCTGGGAGTGAGCAGAGAATGCAGCCTGAGGCTTGACCCTCTGTTCAACACAAAAACAGACAGCAATAATATTTATTTGTGTGTGTGTGTGTGTGTGTGTGTGTGTATGTGTTTTTGGTTGGAATATAAGCTATAATTACATTATCCTGTCAGTCTCAATGCTAAAAGTGCCTTTCTTTCAATGCTGGTGAAACAAATATATTGAATATAACCAGTCCAGGAAAATGTCCATTATCTATGCTGGAGTCTCAGTTTATTTTCTAGGGATAATATATTATTAATCAACATTTAATGACGTTTCTGTAACTGAGCCAGAATTAGCCAAGAGGCCAGTTTCAGCTGTAGTCCCCTGACAGGTAATTAAACTATGTTTGAGAATGTACGTGGGTGTTCGTGTTCAAGTTCGTGTGAGTGTGTGCATGTGTGTACCTAGGTTGACAGTGAGTCGGACGCGGCCCCCGTCCAGCTCCAGACGAAGGGTGTCTGCGGAGTTACGAGATGTGGTTGCCATGAGAACGCCGTAGGCCCGCTGGGAGCGGAACCGTAGCGACACGTCCTCCGCCTCGGTGTGCATCGCCACGGGCAACTGCACCTTCATAAACTTACTGCCGTCGTACGACAGAATCGTAGCATCTATACGAGAGAGAGAGAGAGAGAGAGAGAGAGATGGTTGAGACAGATGCAAAGACAGGCAGAGAGAAAGAGACACGGATGATAGTGAGGGAGAGTGGGGTGGGTAGAAAGAGATACACAGCGACAGAAATAGATAGAAAAGATGATTGACAGGGAGAAAAGAGAGGGGGTGGGAGGAGACGAAGGCAAATTTGACGTTGAGTGAATCGAATTTAAACATGACAAAGTGCGGCGCAGAGTGGCTACACTCCCTTGTTCCCCGCCACATAATGTTGAGTCTCAAACCCTGCATCCAATTCCTACTAAATTACCCCATCTCTTTTTCCCTCATTCATCACTCCCTCTGTCTTACAAAAGAATATGTAAAAATACTCGCGGCTGGTTGGCTGGCCCCACTATCTGGTTAAATCAGCATGCACGGCGGTGAGTGTGTTAGCCACTGTCGCTGACATCCCAGACCCTGGAGTCATAATGTAACAAGCTCAGGTGATCCCACTTTAATGTCTTTTGCATACTCATTTGCATATTCATAATCTTCTCTCCCCGCTACCTGCTGGGGCCAATCCCCGACCACTAAACTGTTTACCTCCAAGGACCCTGTTTTTTATTGGCCAATTACATACACAGCTAAACACACTCTCCCTGTCTCTGCGTCTCTATCTCTCCCTCCCTCCCCCCCTTCTATCGCCCTCTCTCTCTATCCCTCCTTCGCTCTCTCTCTCTCTCTCTCTCTCTCTCCCTCTCGCTTGCTCGCTCTCCCTGTTTCCGTGGGAGACGGTTGGAGCCGAGGCGAAAACAAGAGAACAGGAAGAGAGGGAGGCCTCATGAATACTGATGAGCTGAGAGAGAGAGAGATAGTGTGTGTGTGTGTGTGTGTGTGTGTGTGTGCGTGCGTGCATGTCAGAATAAGTGAGTGAATTTAAGTGTGAACAGAAGAGGGTTCAGTAAAGTGAGAGCGAGGGGAGGGAGAAAATAGGGACCGAGGGAGATAGACAGAGAGAGAGAGAGGGGAAGGGTAACAGAGAGAGCAGAGGAAGAGAGAGAAAGAGAAAGAGAGGAAGAGCGTGAGAGAGAGAGAGAGAGAGAGAGAGAGAGAGAGAGAGAGAGAGAGAGGGAAGAGAAGAGGGAGAAAAGCTCTTGGCTAAAATGCAAATGAATCCTCATTAACTTGAGGAAAAAGGAGGTGGTTGGCCTGTTATATCACAGATAACATAACTAACAGCCACACATACACATACACCCACCCACGCACACTCACACACACACTCACACACACGTGCACACATCTCTGATAAGGGAGACAGCTGACTAAATTTTCTTCGCCATAGCACCTGACTCACTACCAGGCAAACAGAGGGAGGAGGGTCAGAGAGAAGGAAAGCGGGAGAGCAAGGAGGAAAAAAAAAAAAAAACAGCGTGAATAGCAGCGAAGGAATGGGAGATAGGTGGAGAGAGCTGGATGTGTTAAGAAATGTGCAAACGTGCCCTTGGAAATGTGTCTGTGACTGCTCTTTATGGAATAAAAACCCATCTTGGAGCCAGAGCGTGGTCAGCCATCTTTGTTCATTAAAGAAGATACAGGGGGAACAAAGGAGAGGGAGGATGAGGAAGAAAAAAAAGGGAGGGAGAAACCGCAGGTAGAAGGCGTAAACATGGCCAATCACTCTCTCCATCTGCTTCTCCATCTGTGCTTCCTTTAATCCACTGAACCACCAGTTAGTGACCCCTCGATGCACACAGAGAGAGCGATGAAGAGAAGGAGAGAGAGATATAGAGAGGAAGACAAACACAGAGAGAGAGAGAGAAGCAGAGAGCGAGAGAGAGAGAGAGAGAGAGAGAGAGAGAGAGAGAGAGAGAGAGGGAGGCAGGGATGGAGTGCATCCCTATGACAAACATACACTGCGGATGCCTGTCCTCTCGCTGTCTGAAAGAAAACATTTTCATATCCACACCTTTCAGACTGTGTGTGTGTGTGTGTGTGTGCATGTGTATCTCCCGTTAGATGATAGTACAATCATCACTTGAGACGCGTCAGCCGCTGTGGCACAAACAACATCTCTTCTCTTCTCCTTGTCTGACTCCATCTCGCTTCTTTTAACAGTGCAGTATCAGTTTCTCCACCAATCTTTCCTACTTTCCATTTCTTCCTCGGTCTGAATTCATACCTTTTCTCCCAACCCTGCCTTTCTCTCTCTCTCGCTCTCTCTCTGTCAGCCCTTCCACTCCCATCTCCCATTCCTCCTCATCTCCTCACCTGCTGTCATATGGCGGTTCCAGCCTAGTGGTTCCACCCTCCTCTGTCACAGCCTCCTGCTCCCACCTTTCTCCACGCTTCCTCTCCCATTGATTCCCAATTTCTGCATCAATAGCAGTCCTATACTCCTGTCCGCAGCTCTGCTTCTTCCCACCTCCCCTCTGTCACCTCTGTCACCTCTGTCGCTCCTCCTCTCTCCCTGCCTCCATCTCCCTTCCCTCGCTTTCAGAAAATAAGGAGACATGCAGACAGTTACAAAAGATGCACTGTTTTTTTTTCAGGGGGGGAGGGGGAATTTCATTTTCTTCTCCTCTCCTCTTTACTCTGTCTCCCACCTCCCCATCGTTAGTTTCCTCTCCTCCTACCTCCTGTCCTCTTTTCATTCTCACCTTCCCATTCACCTCCATCCCCAGGGATATAGAGAGTAAACCCACCTAAACTCACTTTACCCACCTTTTTATTCGTGGAATACAGTGTACACACCGTTTTAGTCTGACAGGAAAATTTATAGTGTACATCATAGTAAATACTATGGGGTCTTTCAAGGGGAAAAAAAAAAAAGATTTTTATTGCCCCATTGCACAAAATGACCAGATCATCACCATATCTTTAGGGGGCTGATAGGGTCCCGTCTGTTTCGGACCCCCACCACTTGCATTTTCAACTGCTCAGTGTTCTCAAGCCAAAAGGCAAATGACAAAGCAGTATTTTGCATTATGATATATTACTTTTTCACGAGACGTTGCTGTTGGATCTCTACTGTAATTAGCCAGCTTACTCGTCTCTACCGTGAAAATGCGACTTTATTTTTTATGTCAATTACAGGCTACCACAACACCCCCCCACCCCCAGCTCCCCCCGCCCCCCCATTTTCCTCCTCCTCCTCCTCTCTGACCTCCGGTCCTGTGTTTTTCCATTCTCACCTCTCTCACAGGAGCGTCCCAGGTAACCCGTCCCGGAGCAGTCGCAGACGTAGCGATTCCAGCCCTCCCTGCAGGTGCCGCTGTGCTGGCAGGGGTTGGACAGGCACTGTTTGGGCGCCTCCCTGGAGCACGACGGCTTCACCCCCACCGCCCGCTGGGCCTCGGCCAGCCGACGGATGTCCTTGCTCTGGCCGTCCACAAACAGGTCTCTGACGCAGCCCACGTAGCCGTAGTTCAACAGAGCTGTCCACACCTGAGGAGGGGTTACCAGCAGTTTCACTACATGCACAGTAATTCAACAAGTAGTTTATTTACATTTTGCAGTACCGTAAGTAAAGAAAGTTAACATTCCTTGCACTTCTCCTGTGACAAACCCAAATAGAGTTATTTATTTGCTGTTTACATCAGGACTCTAGCTTCTGGCAGGCAGCTGTCAGCGTGTGGGCGTTTTAAACACAATGAACATTCCTTGCACTTTATTTCAAACTGAACACAATTTTTTGCTAACATCCTAATCAGTGCTATTTTTGCAGTCGTGAGATTTGAATTATAAGACATTGCAGATGCAGAGGATTGTTTTGTACAAAATAGATCAAACTGCTTTGAGTAACTTTAGATAACAAAGTATATATTGCTCTTGAGGGTATCTTTACTGTTGTTCAACTTCTTCCAGTGTGAAGTAACTGGCAATTTAAAGTAGTATCAACACTGGGAAATACAATTACCAATACATTTACTCTCCTTAGTTTAGTTTAGTGATATACCATATAAGTGAAGTAGTAAAAAAAACCACAATGATAAAAAAGAAGACAAACAAATTACTAATTGGCTCAAATCAAACAAAAGAAACAAACAAAGAACAAAACCAACCAAAAACATCAAGATGACAAGAAAAGAAACAACTGAACTGAACAACATCTAAATGACAACAGAACACAACATAGTGCAAAACATAAAAATCTTGCAATTAGAAGGCAAATAAAATGTAATGTAATGTAATCTAACCCTAACCCTGATATGATATGATATGATATGATATAATATAATGATAATTATTGGTTATATAGATTTTAGATGTAGAATTTAAGGCTCTAATTTATGGGTTTCATTCCAAATCCGTTTAAAAAACCCAAATGATTACATCCTCTAACATGCAACTATTTTGTAAGTAAAGAGCAAGATTGCTAATAACATCAATAACATGCCTGCACGCTTTCACGCCAGCAATCTTTTAGTCATAGAAGGCATCACATTTTTTCAAATAGCCAATATGCGATTTTAGAGCAAAACCCATCAATTCAGAGAAAACACACATGTACACTTTCTATACTTTCCCACGATGACTTGAGACAGGAAGTTTTACCAAGCTTATTGAGCAAACTCATGATGATATATGTCATAGATAAAGACAGACACACAACAACAACACATATATGTGCACACATACATACACATACACACACCTCAGTAGGGAAGATGAGTCCGGCGCGGTCCTCAGGTAGTCCTCCGAGGTACAGAGTGTCATCCAGGTCCAGGATCTCACTGTCTCCTGGAGCCGTGTACGCCGTTCGCACACTGTTCACTGAGATGGTTCCTGGATACACCACAACATGACATCAGTGCTTAACAACTTCAGCAATTATTATTACCTTCAACAACAACATCACCACCGTCATCGCAATAATCATTGTCATCATCATCACCATCATCACCACCACCATCATTGTTATCATAATCATTATAATCATCCTCATCCTCTTCCCCCTCCTCCTCACCATCATCATCATCATCATCATCATCATCATCATCATCGCCAGTCAGTGCAGGCTAGTTTAAAGGAGCTACATGTAACATAGATTGTATTAAACATTGTGTGCCACTGTGTCTGGTTTGCGGGAAATCTGCTATACTTTACTCCCTTTATGCCACAAAACAGGACGAAGGTGTTACAAATGGAGCTAAAGCTTTCAGAGTTTCTTGCAATGGCAGATGGTGGAATGAGTGAAAGGCCTATGAGATATCAAAGGCCATCACTTCCAACATGTTTATCCTCTTCAGTAAAGTGAAATAGAAAACAAATCTGATGCCATGGAAGGAGGACTGACAATATCACTAGCATGAGATAGAGGCTACCAATTGTCTTGAACACTGTCTCACTTTTTATGGTAATTATTATACCAACGTATCACATGAATTTGACAATGATATATTGATGTTTAAAAATGGTCCATGTAGCACCTTTAAAATTACACTCAATAGCTACAGTTTGAATTTAATAAAGATGGAAGGGAGATGACAGCTAAATGGCCTTGCTACTGCGCCCACAACCCTTAAGTACCATCTCTCCTACTCATTATCCTCCTCCGCCTCCTCCTCATCCGTCTGGGTGAGCATTGGAGGTGAGAGAGCTGTGAGTGTACCTGAGCGTCCGTCCCTCTGGAAGTCCACATGGTACCACTCCCCGTCGTTGACCTTCCTGTCGATGGCCTTGGTCTTGGTGGTTCCCGAGCCCATGTCCAGCAGCAAGTACAGGTGGCCGTCCAGCATCTCAATGGCGAAGAAATCCACCTGCAACTCCAACAAGACACAGAGTCAGTATCCCGCAGAAGATAGGGTTGTTGATAACTAGCAATAAAGAAAACCTTATCTTTACACTCGCAGCAAGATCCAGCTGTCAATAAAAATAACAATAACGATGACAACCAACAGTATAGTCTGCAAATTAAATACCCATATTCAATTTCACACAGCTGAATCACAGAAAACAACAACATAGAGACATGAGTTCAGTATCACAACATACACACTGTTTCCATCCAAGTGTGAAGTGAATTTTGAATGCTCTAAATGTTGCAAAAATCAAAATGCAAATTAGGTGCATTGCCATCAGTCAGTCTTTCAAGAATTGATTAGTATTGGACAAGTAATTATTGTTCTTTTGTGTCAGATAATGTCAGACATATTTCAAGCTGTCTGAAGACAAAAACAGAGAAATCCACTTGACAATAATCTAATGCACTAACTAATGACCATACAACCATGACAGGCGCCTTACACATGTGTTTCCATCGTTATTTATAGCATCACTTCTTTGACAAAAAAACTTGGCAACAAAACTCGGCATTTCTGTTTTCTACTTGAATACATCATGACTCATAAAAATACTTGGATGGAAACCTAGCTATTGTCTATGTTCAGTGTCTCAAATATTCAGCTGTTGTTCAAAGAGTGTCATGAATACACATTAGCCTATAATTTTTTAGAGGTGAGAATTTGTATTTATTTTCACCTTGACAGTAGGTGGTGTGCGGGGGTCCTTGCGTTGCTGCTGTCGAGGTTTGCCGTGGCTGAAGAGCATCAGTCCGTTGGGCTCCGTGGTCCTGAAGTCGAAGGAGATGGATCCCGCCTTCTTTGCCGTCCACTTGCTCAGTGCCACATAGGATTCTGGGGTGTCAAAGGTCACGGGGTCCAGGGTGGCCACGCTCTCACACTTAAAGGCCACCACGCCACTCACCTGGGACATGGGGAAGAAAAAAAACAGGTTTAGGGGTTCTAGCATTTGAAAAGACTGGCTTATTATACTTATGTCCAGTGAATGGGGAATGAAATCGTTCCTGCAGTGAACAAGACCTCTGTAATCTAGGACTGCGATAAAGCTTGTTGCTCTTACCGGTGAACTGACTGAAAGTCAATAGCTTTTGGCTACCTTTCAAAAATATAATCCTATTTACTGTGCGTTGATTTTCTTAAGAATCCCTACGGTACAAGTCTCATGGGACCTGACAGGAGGTTGTGATACAATAAGATGCCAGTAGATAAGGGGATAATGTGTTGTCTGATTCAAGTTGTATAACGCTGATGAAAATGCATCCCAGCTCTTACCTTCATCTTTGGGTCTCCCTGCTTGGCCAGTCGAGACAGCTCCAACCGTACATCATTGTTCTTGTACACCACCTTCAGGGCCAAGGAATTGGGGCCGGGGAAAGAGAGAAGCATGAATTCATCTCTGTTGTCAATAAAAAGTAGCTTTTTCTTCATTGTTGGTCAATAGATGTACCCTTTCCTTAGTTTCCTTTCAAAGACTTCCCGGACTGGTACGGAGTTGGACTATTGTGGGACAAAATCATTAGGATGCTGGCCGCAGCACTGTTTTTATACAAGAGATTTTTCTTCATTCAACCATCTGTTCTCCACGCTAGGCACTTGTTTTTTCCATAGGTATGGTTCGAGTAAACAGATAAAGAAAAAGGAACCCTTTGAATTAACCTTTTCAAAAGTTACAATAGAAGAGGATGATAAAGAGATCAGGCGGGACAAGCCACTTCAAATATGACCAGAAATCCATTCATCTATCCAAGACACTTATTATTTTTTTTTAGTTCAAGTGTTCTGGCATTTTGATATGAGAGTGACTACCCAAAGACCAGCTAGCCACTCAAGCCCTGTCTCTTGATAACTCACATTTGTCCCTGCCACTTGCCCGATTGCTTTTACTCTTTTTCTTTTTTTTCCCTTTTCTCCTTCTCTCCCTCTCCTTTCCCTGACACAGTCCTCTCTCTCTCTGACCGAGCAGAGTGTGTGTGGAGAGTGTGCTTGTGCCGAGCATTTTGATGTTGAGAGAAAAGAGCACACACAGGCTCTGCTTTATTACGACAGACCTCTTTCTATGACCCGTGCACAACTCGGCAACACACACACGTCTCAAACTCTCCTGCATTTGCTTTTTACCTCCATTTTTTTTTATTCTGTGAGTGCATGCGTGTGTTTTCGTGTCTGTGGGAAAGGTAACGTGGGTGATTCTTGAATATTCATGTACTGTAAGTGTGTGTAAATGTGTTAGTGTATGTGTGTGCGTGTGTGTAGGAGTGTGCCCGCGCGCATCAAATGCATGTTATTGTTAAAGCCGTGATTGCTCATGCGCGTGATTCGCTGCATACATCTTAATTTGCTCACACGGATTATCATATCATCGTATTAAATATGTAAATGTGCCAGTGGAGGGTTCACTTTGACAGCGGCAGCCTCGTTTAAACACCATCAGTCTTAATGAAGCAACACAGAGCGCATTCACCACTGATACAGATAGCTCTCTGTTTGGCACATCATCTGTCGGCTTGTTTGGTTGTTTGTTTATGCCTCTGTGTGTGTCTGTGTGAATGAAAGAGAGACAGAGACAGGGTGTGTATATTATGGGTGTGAGGGTATATTTGGGAGTTTCTTTGTGTTTCTTTGTGTCAATAGCTGTGCACGCACGTGTGCGAGTGCATGTGTGTTTGACTGTGTTTGTTTTTGTCTCAATCTGTGTGTGTTTACTGTATGTGTGTGTATTAGCGAGTATTTCTGTGCATGTGTATTTGTCTGTGTGTGTGTACATGTGCATGTATACGTCAAGATTGTGTGTATGTGTACACGCACATGTATGCGTATTAGTATGTATTAGTGTGTGTTTGTTTTTGTATCAATATGTGTGTGCTTCTGTCTTCGTGGGAATGTGTGTGTGTGTGTGTGTGTGAGGTGTGTGTGTGTGGGTGTGTGTGTGTGTGTGTGTGAGGGTGTGTGTGTGTGCGTGTGTGTTTGTTGTTGCAGTGTTGTGGCCCATTTCAAGCAGAGCGGATGGATGGAGCGTCTCCGTGGCGTAGCTAATTAGCATGTTAGTGCTTAGCACTGCGTCTACTCCCTCAACGACACTCATCACTGATTCTCTCTGATGCTGGGGAGGGTGTGTGTCGGGGACTGTTTGTGTGAGTCTGCCAAATGGAAGCATTGCTGTGCGTGTGCTTTATAAGATAATGTGTGTGCATAACGTTTGTGTGTGCGTGACAGAGAGGGAGAAATAGAGTGAGAGAGGGAGAGAGAAAAGACAGCAAAAAAGAGAGAAAGCAAAAGCAAAAGAGAAAGCATAGTGTTTATTTAAGCCTCAGAGTGTACAGATATCCCTGCGGCATGAGTATACGAACACTTCAAATGTGTTTTTTGTGTATGTGTATGTGTGTGTGTGCGTGCGTATGTGCATCATGCATGCATCCCACCTCTTTGAGACAGCCCATGAAGTTATTGCTGACTGGAGAGCCAGGCAGGTCGGCGGTGCTGGGGCTCCCTCCCACGTAGAAGAAGTCATCGGAGCCCAGCATGGTGTAGTCCTCCTGGGTGTAGCCTGTGGTAGTCAGGATGCCGTCCACAGAGATGGTCACCTACACAACAAAGCACAGGGAAAGGACACGCTATATACTCACACCAAAGGCAGCGCTAAGCGCTAGCTAGGCGCTGACCAGCCGAATTAACCCCCATTACTCTGGCAGCCACTGTGTGTGCGTTCTGGTGGGGAGATGGCCTGATCGGGTTTGGGAATTGGTCAGTTGTGCTGTAGGGAATTTGATTTGGTGTGGTTGGATTAGTGCTAACTGTGCGGTTTAATTGAGTAGTGCTGCCTCTAGCCTTTGCTGCTACCACTGGCATTAAAAAGAAAGCTATATAGTGTTAAATGCCAGCTGCCAGATTTAGCTCTGCCTTAGCCTGCCCACAGTTAGTAATAGTGCTACACTCTGTAGCACCATCTACCACTTGTACACTTGAACTGGAATCAGACAATATGGTCTGCTTGCTTTGGCCTGTCTGGCAATGGTGAGCCTATTGTACAGCAAGACCACTCAAGTCTGTGTGTGATGGATAACCATTTACTGCTGGCCAAATCTTATCTTCAATCCCAGCTCTGGTGGACTGTTAAGTGTTCGCACCAAGTCCGCTACTTCAAAGCCAGCTGATTATTTTCTCACTGCACATGATAGTGCTGGCCTTACAGAACAGCGCAAGCCAGCCCAATGTGGGCAGGGTTGCACTGACAGGCTAGCCCTGTCTACTATGAGCACACTGATTTAATCTTTACATTTAAAGCTTTTCCTTCTTTTATCTTTGAGGCAGACTATAAGCTATTTTATCTTTGAGGCAGACTATAAGCTATTTGATTCACTTCACAATATTGGTACTAACTTGAACTTTACTTACTTCTCTTTGTCTAGAGTGACAGTGGTGCTGGTGGTCTTATTCAGCCAGCCCACTCAGTTATATAATAGTCTCTATAGAGGGCAGTTAGCTAGCATTGGTAGCCAACCCTGTCTCCTACAGGAATGTCACACTTAAATCACAGCTAGTGGTACAACAGTCTGACTGGACTGGCTAGAGAAATTGTACTGTATTTGGCTGCAATATGTGGCCATTTTAGACTGCCTGTAGTGGCTGTGAGCTCTCTGTTATCCCACTACAGGAAATTCCCTTTCACTGACGGTGGTTATCATTGCTAGGCAAACTTGCCCAGCCAGGCAGGTGTTAGTAATGCCTCCACAGGCTTGTTAGTATTGTACAATACAGTAGTTAGTTGTTAGTACTGGTTGCTAGTTAGTAGTTGTTAGTTGTTAGTAGTGGCACTGCTGGCAGCCGCAGTAGTGTTAATTGTCTCAGGCCAAGCTGTGTTGGGTTACTGAATGGTGTCAAGGTTAGGGTTAATGATTTCAATGCTGTTAGTAGTTGTGATGATGCTGGTGTGTTTGGTATTAGGTGAGTTGTGATGATGGTGTTAGTTAGTTTGAGGTCTGGGGCTTGTTAGATCAGCGAGTCTGAATGAGGTGACACAGACAAACACACACATATTGATGTACACACACGCACACGCACAGGTGTTAGATGGATTAGCATTACAGCTCATTCCACACACACACACATAAATATAAAAACATGCAGCCTGTTCCTCTCTCTGCATGCAACCACTGGCATAGAGGAGACAGTATTTAAAAAAACAACAACATCAACAGAGGACAGGATGAAACTTGGCTCAGAGGCATTATGGAAAACATGCAGTGGCAGAGTGGAGGACGAGAGATCAAAAAATAAAAGGAAAAAAAGAGGGGAAGGGGGAACCTCTCTATCCATTTAACGGACCAGTCAGAGAGGGGAAGGGTTTCTGGGTCACGCCATGCAGGGAGGGGGGCTCGCCAATTGCGTGCAGGTGAGGGATGAGCCAATCAGTACACGCCTACATGTCAATCACAGAGTGATGGGGTGAACGGCAAAAAAACGGGGGTTAAAGAAAAAAAGTGGTTGGCAAGGAGGAGGGGCGGGGGCTTTTTAAGCGTAAAAGATTACCAACCGCATTTATCCTTTTTTTGGTTTAGTTTTGATGTCTATGGCTCAAAAGGAAATAGACACGGGGCAAACCCAAACTAAGAAACAATTAGAATGATATCTACCGAACAATGGAGTTTGTTTACCATAGCGTGTCCAATGCCTGAGTGCTTTGTAGGAGAGGGGGAGAAAGGAAAGCAAAAAACTGTGAACAGAACAACTTCGGGAACAAAAAAAGAAAAGGTAGAAGGCCTCTGGCGAGGTTAGTAGGTTGGTTGGAGTGGTTTCGCTAGGAGAAGGGCACAGGTTAGGTTAGTAGAATGAATCATTCCATGGATGGTGGTTAGTTTCACTAGCAGGTTAGTAAAGTTAGTAGTCAAGTTAGTAGTACAGACAGGCAAACAGGAGAGGCAGAGCACAGGTGGGCTACAAGCACCTGAGTGCTTGAGACCCTCAATGTTCTCTCTTTCTCTTTCTCTCTCTCTCTCTCTCTCACTGTTACACACACACACACACACACACACGCACACACACACACACACGCACACGCACACGCACACGCACACGCACACGCACACGCACACGCACACAAACACACACAATTGGAGAAGCACTCACCTAAAGCTGAAAGCAGTGCTGGTCTGGTGGTTAACCCACTGTAAACTAAGACCTGAACCTCAGATATTTTCTTCCCACCACAACCTCATTGCAGTTAGACAACAGACCACTGTCTGTAGGCTCTGGAGTGATTAATTCATTACTAGCCAACTAAAGTCTTTTCTACTGTCTGGCTCCCTTCAAACAACTACAATAGCCACTGTGGTTCACCATTGACTGTCTCACACGCTGTCTCAAATATACAATCAAACCATTTAACGGGCAATTTAAATCCATCCACTCTTCCATCCATCTATCCACCGATCATTTCATCTTTTTGTCCCTCCCTAAGTCCATTCCCATCTATCTTCTACAAGGCTTATCAATATCATTCTAGCTCATCTACATCCTCTATCTTAGCTCCGCTCCTCTCCTCTCCTCTCCTCTCCTCTCCTCTCCTCTACCATCTCTCTCTCTCTACTCTGCTACGTCTCTCCCTCTTCCACCTCTTGTTGTCTGGTTACCTGTCTCAGGTTGCGGGTGACCTTGACGTCGTGCCAGGCGTTGTCATTGAACTTGCCGTTGACGGGCTCCACCAGGGCCTCAAAGGCCCCGGAGCCCAGGTTGATGACGAGCGACACAGCACCGTTCTTCAGCGCTAAGTTGACGTAGTCGGCTGACTTGCCCGTGTGCAGCATCAGGCCGTTGCGCTGCAGCGTCTTGAAGGAGAGCGTGATTTCGTCGCTGCTGGACTGGATGGGGCTGGGCGACAGGTCATAGCAGAAGTACTCAGAGCCCTTGAACGTGGCCACGTACTCCTCGCGAGCTGAGGGGATGGGAGAGGTGGAGTAGGAGGGAATGGGGGAGGAAAAAAGTAGAGTAGAGCCATTACATTCTTGTTTTACGTTATTGCAACGATTAGTACAGTATCCAAGCTATGCTGCTTCATCCCACACTGCTCTTCCCAATATGCTGAAAGATGATAAAATGGTGGATGTTCATCAGAGCCAGCCGAGTAAAACAAAGCTCAGCTGGGCCTGGTTAAATTTGATTTGGATATGCAGTACAAAACATATTGTGTAAGATGCTGAAAATGTTGTTATTGTCAAGCAAAGCCACACTGATGCCAGCACTTGGAAGAAACATTTCCTTCCATACCTCTAATCGTACCATGGAGTGGTGTATAAACAAGCTTTGATCACTCATGTGGGTTGGAGATTAAACGGTGTGGATGTGAGAGAGGCAGTCGTGAATCTGTAGCATTCCAAACTCGTTATGAAACCTGCCATCCTCCCTTTTGAGAGAAAAGCTGTGTTGGCAATCTGAAGTGATGTGCTCTTGTTTGACAACATGGCTCATTTTGTGACGTTCTTCAAACGCCACAGTGTGTGTGTCTGCTCTGTGTGAGTATGACAGCGATAGAAGGTTAGAAAGTTTTCGGGATGATTTACGCGAGGAAGGCAAAAACTGATGATGAGGATGGAGAGCAACAGCCTATAAGCATCATGCCAGCCACAGCAGGCAGGATTGACCAATTAGAATTCAGAATAGCAGGCAGAGAGCCAATAGCAACTTACCGTGCGCACCCTTAGTGACCCCCAAGGACACCAGACCAAGGTTTTGCAATCCATCATCCTTAAGCTCACACACTCTTATCTGCACTCACACACTTACATACACAAGTGCACTGCCACATACGCAAGCAAGCAAAGAAACAATCACGCACACCTACACACACATCTGCGCGCACAAAATGATCATACTATTGTGCTGGCATACACAAGCAGGGGCGACATTATCTGTCTCCTTCACACCCATCCCCCCCTAAGCGTCATCCTTCCCCCGCTCCCTCTCTATCACTCTCCTCACCACCATCCCTCTATCTCTCACACCTCCCTCCTGCTCCCCCCCGCCACTCCTCTCCACACATCTTGTTGGCCTCCTTTTCTCTGATTGCTCGTGTAGCCTTCTGTACGGAGCCTCTGGCGTAGCCACCATCTTCTAGTTCACGCTAATGAGGAGAACAGAGGGGAATTTAACACACTAGGTCAGGCTGGAGCAAGACAGAGACTTGGTAAGGAACCACTGGAGAGGAGGGGAAAAAAGACTGCCACGTAATGAATAGACTGAAGTATAATAGGTTATTAAGGTAGTAAGAGGCAGAGAGAAGACTGTTGAAACGGAATCGGCCGCACTTGAGTGAATATAACACAGGGAGAATAATGAGGAGGAAAAAATGAGAATGTATCACAATTCAAAGAGCCGTCGTGCTAAATTGTCTTTCTTTGCCTGTGTTGCTTGAAAGACCCAAAGTGTGAATGCCAATATGTAGGCAAGTGAGAAACAACACGTTGTTTGCCAGCATGTGTGTGAGTTCCCCCTAGTGTGTGATTCCTTCCCTCCCAGCATGTTAATTAAGTGTGTGTGTGCATGCTCAAAAGATGTGTGCAACTTTGCGCATGGTCCCCTTCTGTATGTGTGTGTGTGTGTGTGTGTGCTTGCGTGAGTATATGAGTTTGTGCTTTTTATGTGTGTGCGTGAAATGTGTGCGGGGGTGTGGGTGGGTGCTGGTCTCTGTAAATATTGGTGTATTGCTGTCAGAAAAGCTATTACCAACTCAGGGCCTCAGGCTAGTCTTTACTGAGAGGAGCGAGAGCGAGGGGGAGGAGGGAGACACACACACACACACACACACTGGAACGGCCACAAACGCTAAAACAATCACACACACACACACTCTCGCACAGCTGAAACAGCCGTACAGCTAACACCACCACACGCACACACACACACACAAATACGCACTGACACACACAAGCAGACGTGCAGACAAATGTAGATGAGGTGGCAGAGTGAGGGGGGAGCCAAGTTGTTCACAATGAGAACACACGCAGCCGTCCAGCGGCATTCTAGCGGTAATTTACAGAGGTGCCATTAGGTTTCAGTGTGGCGCTCCGCCATTCTGTTGCTAATTTACAGACATGTCATTAGACCAGACAGGAGCACATAAAGCATCTCTGCATCGATCTGGAGGCTCTGGCCCGCAAACACTCACTCCTTGTTCTATTACATCACACACACACACGCACAGGCGCGCACACACACACACACATCAGGCAGGAAAATGCATATTGGGTCACACAAACACACAGACGGACATACACATGTGTCATGTATGCATGTACGCCTACCTGCATTCAAGTGCGCTCACTTATAGACACACAAAAACACCACACACACACACACACACACACATACACTCTCAAGTGGGCAGGGTGGAGTGGATCTGTTGTAGCTCAGATTAATGGAGTGAGTCAGTATTAGCTCAGAGTAAACAGTGAGACAGACACTGACATACACACCACATGTCACATTCCATCCTGTGGAGAGCTCTGTCGATCAAAGCGAGGCAAGAAACAGAGAAAGAGCTGGAGAGAAAAAGGATACAGTGAAAGAGGGAGGAAAACTGAACGAATAGAATCAAATGAGAGAGGAGGGAAGGAAAGGAAAGGAAAGGAAAGGGAAGGAAAGGAAAGGAAAGGAAAGGAAAGGAAAGTAAAGGAAGGGAAAGGAAAGGAAAAAAAAGGACAGCAGGAAGGTAGGAAATACTGGACGCGAGAAACGATGCATGGAACTAAGAAAGGACAGAAGGAAGGGACGAATGAGGAAGGAAAAAAATGTGAAGACTCTGAGCGATTGGCATGAGACCTTGAAGGCCATGAATAAGGCAGGCTATGTGGAAGGGGGAAGAGAGAGAGATAGAGAGAGAGAATAACTGCTCTGATGGTTGCTACTGCTGGGACCAGCTGCAACTGTACCACCAATGATCAAACACACATCACTTCAATTTCTCTGTGTGTTTGTGTGTGCTAAAGAGTGTGTATGTGTGTCTCACACGGCTTTGTCTCTTCTCATGGGTCTTCTCCTCAACCTTTCACACACTAATTTGTCATTTCCATGGCAACCCTGTGTTACAGGGGCTACAGATATGAATATGTTTGTGTATATGTGTGTGTGTGTGTATGTCAGAGAAAGAGAGAGAGAGAGCAAGAGAGATGGAGTGAGAGGGCGAGAGAGAGAGAGTGATTGAGTGAACAGTACATTATCATGGACAGCTGTACTGAATCAAAATGGCGGATGGAGGCAGGGAGCACATCAGGGGAGCCTACATTATACAGCACCTGATAGAGGGAGCAGGGTGGAGGGGAAGAGGAGAGAGGAGAGAAACAGAGGGAGGAGAATGGGAGGGATGTGGAGGGGATTTCGAAAGAGGACGGGATAAATAGGGAGATGGAGAGAGAGCAAGAAAGAAAGACTCATTGAGAGGGGTAACACAAAATGGAAGGGAAAAGAGACATGGAGAGAAGGGGAGGCAGAGGGGGAGGGATAGAAAGAGAGACAGGCAAAGGGAGAGGCAGGGAGGGAGGGTTGGATGGCTAGAGAGAAAGGAAGAGAGGGTGAGAGGAAAATGCTGGTGTATCTAAATCCTAGAGTAGCAAGCCTCAATCATGGCAGCCCTGTCATTCTGGAGATAGCACACTGCAATTCCCCTGCACCTCGTTTTAGCCCACCATGCATTTCTGCTATCAGCTCCCCTCAGACTGTCCCTCACACACACACACACACGCACGCACACACACACAAATGCAAACATACACATGCACGCACACACACACACAACACAAACTCATACAACATGCTGTATGAAAGCAGCCCATTTTAATAACAGACACAGGTGGATTAACTATTCGCTCTTACAGTATATATACAGATAGATGACCAGTGTAGGAAATGCATGTAAATGTATGCTAACATATGCAGACTCTCTATATTAACCTAAAGTGTGAAAATCCATACAGCTAAGTTCACTACGGGCTACGACTCCCTTTTCCATCTCTATTCAATGATGTATCTGCCTTTGAAACCTATTGGGCTATCACATCACAGCCAAGGGAGCAATGCTGTTGGATGGGATATTACTGTCGTGACACTAGTGACAGATTGGTTGTCTACTGGTCTCTCATGCATTTTTTTATTTTTTTTATTGAAGGCGTTCGTTCCCAAAATGCGATATCCATAGTTTGAAAAAACTGACACCTGCTCTGACAGAACTATTACTGGCCTGAAAGTAAAGCGCATTATGGGCTACTACTAAAGTGTTGATAGTTATGTTTTTGAGAGTAGAATCATCTGTGTTTTTGAAATATTGTCAGGTAGCATAATATTTCCAAAAAGGATATACAGCTATGTAGAATTAAATACTTCAATTAAGTGTTTGTCACATACAACACAACTAGATCCTATTATATTTGACCAAAATTATAGTTTACCTTTCTATCTGAGAGAATCAGTCTGTCAATAGCAAATTGTGTTTAGGTGGCCAATCCCTTTAAATGTTATTAACGGAAAATCAACTGAACAACACACTTCCTATTTTCCATCCTTTTTGCTTTTCCCTTTTTCTTCCTCTATCTGTGCTTATATCTCTCTGTCTGTAGCTCAGGTTTGGCCTTCTCTCCGGTACCCAGGGAAACCGGCTTGTTTCCATGACAATGTCTGCAGGCAGAACAGTGTATTTGTCTTAAGCTGGATAAGATCAGAGTCAGTTTCATCCCTTTTACACACACACACACACACACAGACACACACACACATACATACCAGCACAAAGAATGGTAAGTGTGTGGGCAAAAGCATACACATGCATGCATTCATGCATACAGTCACCCACGCAAACATACACACACAAATTTGAAAGCGTGAAGATAAACATACCCAGATAAAAAAAAATGATCATGCTCAAGTACGCACACACACACACACACACACACACACACACACACACACACGTAAACGAACACACGTAGAAACACGCACAAACCTAATGAAACCCTCTTACAGCAGGTCGTTAACAAATAACAAGAGCATAAAAACCTCTTTTCATAAAGGTAATGTAATGGGTTTTTAATGAATGGTGTGGCTATTTCAGATGTCCTAGTTATAGCAGACAAGTACAATAAATGAATGTTTGTGTGCGTGTGTGTGCGCGTGTGTGTGTGTGCGTTTGTGTAAGTGTGCATGCGTAGGTGCGTGCTAAAGTGTGTGTGTGCGTTCTTGTTTTGGCAAACAACAAAGAAATGAACTTCAAATGCCAGATGGGGTACTGAAGTGAATCGCCAATTGGGCCACTACCTCAGCACCCTCCCAGACACAATGGAAATGCTTGGAACAGGTAAAAGACAATTGGGACGCAGACCAGCCCATTTCTCAAAAAGTGGGGATTGGGGGGGGGGGGGGGGGGGGGGCATCTGCATCACCGACGAATCCCATCCCGGGTGATGCGAGAGCGTGTCAAGACGGGGAGCCCAAGGAGAGATCCAGCGCCCCTGCTGAGCAACGCTGCAGTCTTATCTCCCTCCTTGTCTCCCCCTGCGTCTCCGACCTTCTCGTTCCCTCCCTCCTTTCCCACTTTCTGAATGTGTCCCTATCTTTCCTCGCCATCATTTTTCTACACTCTTTTGCACTACCCCACCCACCCCCTCTCCCTCCCTCCCTCTCTTTCACACACTCTCACCCAGCCTCCTCTCTATCTTTCCCCTTCATCCTCTCTGTAAATGGTGAGACCGTTTTGATGTCTTTATTTTTAGGCGGTTACAGGGTGCGTCGGCTTCCCGTGTAGCCTATTAGCGAATGTAGGAAAATGGTAACGTGTACATTTACTAACAGGGCGGTAATTGTATACAATTACCAGTGGGGTTGGTACACATTTCCCATGGTAAATTCGGTAAATGTGTACATCTCGCCGATAATGTGGGTATGCACTGCATGCAGTGCTGTGGCTTTCATTACAACAGCTCCAGGGGTGTTAAGCATTAATGAGCATTGTATTTTAATGTGTTGTATCATTACTAGTGGGATCTGCGTGTTGTTTTTTTAATAGTGGTGAGCGGGGGTAGAATTAGTCCTATAAGTGGAGAGAATTTATCTAGCAAAATTATGAACTTTGCAAGAAGAACATGAAACTTAGTCCATTCATATCTTACATAATTACAAATAATTAAAGACATTGTGCACTCATTATATCACTGCAGATGGCCAGAGGGGGCGCTATTTAGTTTTAATGGTGTTTTTTACTGATGGGTCTTGATGTGGGCAACCGGAGCCATTCAGCTCAGCTCACCTCGTATTGAGTGATGCTCGCTCGCAACAGTCTTGCTAATGTGTTTATACTTTGCAACTGCAGTGGCTAATCTATGTGTGACAAAAAAATATTTTTTGCAGGCAAATATTTTAGTTACAACTACATTGAGCTAGCAAAGCAGATTTTTTTAACGTTTCAGCAATGCTAACGAAACATTTTGGCAAACAGGCTACTATGTTACTGAAATACAGCTAACTTACTGGAGTGTAGCAATATAGTAGAGTATAGAGTGGATTTATTCTTTTTCACAATACATTGGGTGAATTATGTAGTTATCCTGATTATTCCAGGACTGCAGCAACTTAAATTACAGCAACAGTTGATAATGCACATCTACGGGACAGCATCTGCACTTTTTTTCCTAGAGACAATCTGAGTGTGTTAATTTGAGAAATATTTGACACATAGTTCTGGATTTGGTTTTGGTGGACCTGTATTTTATCGAACACATTAATAGCTAGGCCTTTTGTGATTTATTATTAGGACTGTTGGACGATGATGAGTAAGAGGTAGGAGACATGCTGTACTTTTCTGGTACTGACTGGTTCCTCTTGTCTTGGCGTCTGCTACCACTCCCAACCCCACATATGGTGAAGTCAGCAAGGAGCTCGTCCGCTGTGTGTGTGTGTGTGTGCGTGTGTGTGCGCGTGTGAGGGAGAGAGAGCAAGTGTGTGCATGTGTGTGTCCGGGAGACAGCGAGAGAGGGAGGTGGACAGAAAAAAAGAGTGAGAGAGAGAATATATAGAGAAATCCAAAAGTGTGAAAGTGAACATGTGTGTGTGTGGCCTGTGCATGAGTGGAGTGTGTGTCCATCTGTGTGTTTTTGCCAGAAGACAATGTGTGTGTGTTAAAATGAGCTGCTTTGATTGCCGACGCTTTATGAGTCACAAGTGATGACTCACAATCCACCTCCCCTTAACACACACTCATGCGCTCACACACACACAAGCACACACATATGCATGCGCGCGCTCACACACACACACATACACACACACACACACACACCTCGCTCTCTCCCCTGCTTTCATCCACTGACCGTGAAGAATATGTGCAGGCAGCCTTACTCATGCATATTTACACTGAACACACACTCACTCACCTACTCAGCGGGCACTCTGTAAAGGTTATTGTGTGTGACTGTGTGTGTGTGTGTGCGTGAGTGTGTGTGTCGGTCTGTCCGTGCGTTCACGTACGTGCATGGTGTAAAGGTCATTTCGAGCGAGGCAGACCACTTGTCTACGCCGTGCACAGATTGTTGGATTGATATCGAGAACACTTGAACATGCAGACAAACAACCGTTATTAACTGGACACACACCGCCCCGAAGACAAAAAACAAACAAGCCCCGCTGCCAATTACGTCCAGAGAAACCACTCTTCAATCCTATTCAGAACCTCCAATTGCTTATTCACCCAGAACCCTTCACGGTCTATTCTTGGCCAGACAGAGAGAAGAGAAAGGGCAAAATCTGCTACTTGGCTTTAAGCACATTTTCCATCCAGATTATTGCTGCTCAATACTTTTCAAAAAAAAAAATCCATTTCCCCCTCTTCCTTTTGCTGCTCGATACTTATGAAAATCCAATTTGGCTCCCTCTTTTCTTTCTTCCCTCCACAATTCATGCATTTTCGCCCACTCAAAGTGATTAGTGATCTGTGGGTATAGTTTCCAGGGAGAATGATAGCTGTGTTTTATGGAGGAGGGGAAAGGTCCAGGGCTCCTCATCAGGCCTGATGTCCCTGTGAGAATGACTGGGCTGGGAGGGCAGACTGGAGCACCACTGGCCCTTTGCAGATACAGGCAGTCGCTCTACATCACAGGAGCGAAGACGACTCGCTTTATCTTCCTCCCTCCCTCTCCCTCTTTCTCTCTCGCTCTCTCCTTTCCCTCACTCGCTCCCTCCTTCGCTCTCTACCTCCCTCCTTCTATCATTCATTCTTTTAACTCCTCTCTCACAGGCACAGTCTCTTTTTCTCTATTTCTCAAGCACAGACACACACACACACACACACACACAGACACACACGCTATATCTTTCTCAGACACCCCCACCCTATCCACCCCCTCAAAGAAACTCATTTCAGCTTTGCGGGCTCCTCAAAAAGCCTCTTTGCGCTGAGCTAACCTAAGCTAGGCTTCGTCTGCACCATTTGACAGCCTTTACATCTCAGTATGCAGAGCAAAAACACACTCACACATACACATACACACACACAGCTTTTTCACGTGTACAGTTCCTGAAAGAGACTTCAACGGCTCAAAAAAAAAGAAAAAATCAACCACAGTTCTACCTTCAGCCTATCGCAATCCAACCATTAGTAATAGTGAGGGCAGCCACTATACGCAAATATACTGAATACATTGTGTAATAATGCTGGGAACATATGTTAATACATGTCAGTCCTTGAGTAGGTGATTTAAAATGCTGAACATAAGCCAGATGAAGCAATTAAATTTTCACTGCCACCTGGATGATTCATGGCAGCCATTTTGAGGCAGTAAGCCCACCATCAGGAGCTTACTTAGCAATCAAAACGTAGCGAAACGCTCAGATAGAAATATACAGTACTTGTCAGAATAGACATGTCTCACCATAATAGATGGCTTGAGACATCATTTGGGCGCTATTCAGGATATTTCTATTCGGGACTTGGTTGAACGTTTCATTAAATAGCACATTTCACTGAATACACGGCGGCCCTGTCACAATGGGAGAGAGCCGTCATCATGTCCTCTCTCATCCAATCAAAGAACACAATAGCCTCAGATCAGCCCGTCACCATCAGGCCTGTTTTCACATGGGCCAGTCAGTGTATTCATCAGCGTCATGCAGAGTCAATCAATCGAGCAGCACCTACCTTCAGATTTCCAAAAGCACCAGAGGCTGGGGCCCCTAATCATTCACACACATGCACGCACGCTTAGTTCGAGCACGCACGCACACATACACACACACACTCACACACATGCATCAACAGCTTACCTTACCAAAAATGAAACATTCCGATTTAATGGCGGCTGCAAATAAGAGCTTGAAGCTGTACAGCTCTAAAGGTCTGCTTTATCATACATATAAGAGCTTATCATCACATTCAATATCTCAAAACCATCCAGAGCAGCCCAATAGCCATACATATGAAAGAGTCGGGGGTACCTCTGAGCTTGCCTAAATTCACACAGAGGGTGGTGTCCCAAACAGTGAGAAAGAGAGTAGGAAACAAAGAGGGAAGGGGGTACAAGGGTGGGGAGGGGAGAGAGAGAAAGAGGGCAAGAAGAGAGAGGTGGCATTGTGAGTTTTGTCCGTCAGTGAACAAGTCTTCCATTTTCAAAAGGCAGAAAAGCGGCACTTGTTTTTCGGGTGGCGTTCAAAAGCACTGGCCAACTCTGAGGTCGAGGTTCAACAGCGCTGCTTTCATATGCTGTAGAAACATCTGTTCAGAACAACATGCACTCGCCAATGGATGAGGAGGAGCCCCGTGCGGGAACCAATGGCAGCAGAGCGGGACATGCTGGAAGCCAATGAAAAGGCACGGATGAATGTGGATGAATGCGAGGGATTTGAGGGATATGAGTGCCTGTGAGAACTGCCACGGTCAGTGATTCAAAGCACATAACCCTGATGTAAAGGCACACACACACACACACACACACACACGTATACACACACACACTCACTTAATGCTCCCATCTTTTCGATCAAACAGACTCGTACACAGATGAGAGAAGATGAGGTGAAGTGGAAGAGTAAAGACCAAACCAAACCATCCATGGAGTCAGTCGGTCAGTCAGCCCTTAGCTCCATTTCCATGACCAGGAGCCCGGCCAAGTCTAACCCAGCCAAGCGCTGTCAAACCCCAGCCGTCTACACCCTCCCATCCTCCCTCCAGCATCAGCAGCCACGATTGCATATCCCAGTAGAAGTTGCTCTCAGACTCTAAGATCAGCTCATCACCCACCCCTCCCAAAAAAAGATAAGACCAAAATTACCCTTAAAGGCATATTTCATGTCAAATTGGTCCAAGTCATAATTACTTCATCCATTTAAGCTTAAATTGAAACTTTTTTGTGCTTTGCCAAACGGCACCATTTTAAATCTAAATCCCAGAAAAAAACTGACCTTAGTTCAGTGCCTAGAGAGATAACTTCCGCCCGCGCCAGGTGGTGATGAAGAGGAGGGGGAGGGTACAGGGAGTTGTGAGGGTGTGGGTGAGGAGGGGGGGGATGATGGTATAGCAGAGGACAACAGGAAGTGAGGTAAGAGGAGGCCATACCTTGGTCGCCGATCATCAGGTGTGCCAGACCTTAAAAGAAGACAAGAGCACAGTCAGCACAGCAAAGGATCATGGGAGTGATGTCTGTGTGTGTGTGTGTGCATGTGTGTGTGATAACAGGACTTTCTTAATGACACGCTGTTGAAAGCTGCACTTCTGTGTGTAAGAGTCTGTGTCTGTGTGTGTGTGTGTGTGTGTGTGTGTCCTCTAAATTATACCAAATCTCTAGAAAACTCACTTCGAAGACACTTTCTCATCCTAGGCAGTGATCCCGCGCACACACACACACACACACACACACACACACACACACACACACACACACACACACACACACATACACGAAGTAGTTAGTGTACTTAGTGTACTTGTGTGCCTGACCGTCTACATAACCTTGAGGCAACAGCCACTTCAGATGATAGCACATGGAATGTAGTACTTACCAGCTGTCAGCAACCAACCCCCACATCCACACACACACACACACACGCACACACACACACACACACACACACTCCCCAACTCAAACCACATTTATGCTGGCTACCTTGTATTTCCAGAATAGAAGACGTAAGGAGAATGTGAAGGACAGATATAAGGAGGTAAAAGACAAGATGGATGTGAAAAAGCTGTAAACAACTGCAGAGAGCGTGGGAGAAGAAGAGGGAAAATAAGATGACAGAGCTAAAGAAATAGGTATTAGAGCAGGAGAAAAAGAGGGAGGAAAAGGTAGAAAATGAGAAGAAGAAACAAGTAGTGGGGAAAGAGAAAATGGTTGCTTAAAGGGAGAGAAGGGAGAAGAACTCAAAGACAGACAGGCAGAGATAGATAGATAGATAGATAGATAAAGAGAGAGAGAGAGAAGGGCGACCCACCTGGAGTGTAGCTGTGTTCTGGGAAGGCGTCGCGGCCGGGCGAGGAGAGAGAGAGACAGACATTCATTAACATGCATGCTCAGCCCCTGGGTTACCATGGCTACTCACATGCACACCCGCCCCGGGTTACCGTGGTTACACACATGCAAGTCCACGCAGACGTCACGATGGATACCATGCTGCACTGGTAGCCAAACTGGAGTCGTCAGTACATACACATACAGCCGCACAAACACACACACACACACACACACACACACACACACACACACACACACGCACACACACACACGCACACACACACACACGCACACACACACACACATACACACACACCTGTAGACACAGAGGGTTGAGGGGGTGGGCAAAAGCGTACACTCCTACCTGTATGTTTGGATTCAAGAGCCGTTTAACCCAGAACTTACCTTGCAGCCGCCTCCTCTCCCCAGAGCCCCCCGACAAGTAGCATGCAACACACACAAACACACACACACACACATACACACACTCATACACTCTCACACTCTCTCCTTCACTTTCTCTGTCTCACTTTCACACATACACGCACACACACACACCTACATTGACTATGGCAGTAATAGTAATGATGTGAAATAGCTGGAAAACATGTAGGGATGGATTAGCAGTGCAGGAAGACGAGGGGCATGCAGGGGTCAATACTGGGACAGAGTATGTGTGTGTGTATGTGCGTGTGCGTATATTTGTGTGTGTGTGTGTGTGTGTGTGTGTGTGTGTTTGTGTGTGTGTGCTCTGAGCTGTATCCTGATCTGAGTGTTTCCTTGCCTCTGCCCTTGTGCTGGTAATATGGCGGAAACAGGTGGAGCCATTAGCATGCTAACAGCGATCTGCCCTCAAGGACAATGGAAGCCAGGCCAGGCCTAACAAGCCAGGTTCACTCTGCCTTCACTGGAGGACAGAATAGCTCAGACAGTAAATACATCTATGCATAGCCCTGCCCAAACCCTCGTCGCAGACAGTTCAGAATTAGATATCCGCCTTTTGAAAAAAAAAAAGTTGCCTACTACTGTATAACAAAACTACTGCTGTCATGAGGGTAATGCATGTTATAGGTGACTATTAAAGTATTAAGACCTTTATTGGAAGGTGGAATCATCTTTTTTATTGACTATTTCAGGTAGGATTTTGTTTTCCAAAAATGTATATAGATTGTAGTGTTTTGGAATGAAACCCTTCATCCCAAACCCTTCCCTTCATAGCCCTACAGCTGCCATTGCCTTTACTAATACCAGTATTAAAGCTGTGATATAGCTTTGGGGAGAAATAAATATATGATAATCTTTTGCAGTTACTTTGCACATATTTCTAAGTTTGTCACAAATCTGCAGAAATAACCATGCGAAGGAAGGTGGATCAACAGTGACCCTTGAAGGTATCTCTTCTATTGTAAATGCGATGGAAGGCTAGGACTGCCACAGCGAAATTGCATATTTCTGGCTTCAAACGGGGTCCTAAGGATCAAATATTCCCCTTGCTGAGGATATTCATTCAGTATTAAAGATTTATAATAGATTTTTTTCTAATTTTCAGAGGTTTAGATTTTCACCTGAGCTTCATTGTGCAGCTTCAATGAGGTTTCTGGGTTCAAAATAACATCATAATTTGATGGTACCACATAACAGAACCACCTTTAGACCTGACTCTCACAAAACAACTACACAGCCTGGATTCAGATCAAGGCAAATAATGATCATTACCATTACCAAAGAGACAACTACTGTCCGACCACATACAATCAACATCAAATAATGGCCTTAGATGCTGTTTACACAGTATTTGCTCTTTAGTCAAAGGGAGATTCTGACAAGAGCTTTTATTCCCTGGTCCCTAGCCCTTTGCCATCCACCTGATTTCTCCCAAGTACAACCTTTGAATTTTCTTCTCCACAGCGCCTCAGTGCGCCTTAAAACTAGTCATTAAGCCGCACTGAATTACTACCTTCATGTACCACTCATACTCTCTACCCTCGAACAATGTCCCCCTAGACTCTGAACCAATACCAATCTCACACAGCAATCCTACGCCCTGAGATTAAAAAAGGAGCTAGAAAGGACCCTTGTATTCCCACTGCAGAATCACAACCAAATTCACCCCAAGAGCAACCCACTACTCCTTAGGGGGCTTTTAACATACGCAGATTAAGCCTGATCCAAAGCTGTGTTTCTATTCAATGAAGACCTGTGCTGAAAATGTCTTATTCTGGTACTACTACATGTTACAATCCATGTAATTCAAAGCTGATCCTAGCATATCTAATGGAAACCATATATATGTACCACTTGAACCAAATACTTACCCTATGTACACCCATCTAAGCAGGCCTTCCAACTGGAACCATTTTATGAGACTATGACTACTACTAGTGCCATGGGGAGAAAATGGTTGTAGCACTTGTTCTCAACAGTAACACTCAGCGTCACACACCAGTGACACCCATACAAATGAGGGTCCAACTGTAGAAATACAGCGCAGCCCCTTAAAGGAGATAAGTAGCCTCTTGCCATGAAACAAACATCCAATCCAAACACAGGTAATGCACCTAGTGAGAGGCCTTATGTAAAATGTCCTCACCTCCCCTTTAGCCTGTAGACCTGCACTGCTGCTATGGACCCCAGTCCCGCTGCTGCTAATGGTGGTGCTGGAGCCCGCTCACTGGGTCTGTGTGTGTGTGTGTGTGCGTGTGTGTTGTACATGTATGCGTGCCTTTGTGCATGTGTCTCCCCTTCCTGCCTGAGTTATGTTAGCATCTCATTATCCACTCAACTGTGTACACTGTCTCTTTAGCAGGATAGCATGTACTATCTGGGTGCTCATCTGTATTTGTGTGTGTGTGCGTGTGTGTGTGTGTGTGTGTGTGTGTGTGTGTGAATCTGTCTGTGTGCTGAGGTCCTCTCCCACTGTGCCCTATACTCCCACCTAGCAGCAGACTGGATCAGACTGGCCTGGATCACATTTTATTCCCATCAGCACATCACTGGGTGTCTGCAGCGAGCGGATCATATCTTCACCTGTGACTTCCTCAACTTATAGACAGCCCACATAGAGAGCAATAAGCATATTGCTGCAGCTACCTGCCCCGTCCTACTTGGAAAATTAAGACCACTTGTCAAGACAGCCATTATTGCCTCAGGGATGCCTGCCATACATACATACATACACGCCAGCACACACACATACACACATATCCGAGAGACAGTGACACCACCTGCAGCCACTAAGAGTCACGATGGACTTGGGAGGAAAGGAAGGGGAGGTTAAAACCGAGGGATGGGGGTAGGGAGGGAGGTAGGGAAGAAGAGAGGCAGTGAGAGGGGGGAGGGAGAAACACTTATGACTCCCTATCAGTCCTGTCTCCATGGTAACCTAGGCCATCCCACTGTCCGCTAAGTGGTAGGGTGTGATATGGTGGGTGGCTATAGGGAGGTGTGATGGCAACAGTGGTGCTGGGTGGGGTGTGAGGTCAGGGTGGAGAGGGACGGCAGCAAGGCCACTCTACTGTTTTGGCAGATGCATTGGCGTCATTGAAAAATCAATAGCTTAGGCAAAGCTGAAAAGCCTCTTTGACGTCAAAAAGAAAAAAAAAATACAGTACAGTACTTGAGATAGCTAATGATTAAAAATGCAGATTTGCTCTGTGAATGAACTGAAGCGAATCTGACGACACAGACCACTAAGCAGGGGGAAATTAAAGCATTTACAGTATTGTCCATAACAAGGTAGCTGAGTTCATTAAGCAGCTGTTTCATTTGTTTTTCTAATGGCCATCATTACAGTGCCCTGTATATTGGCACTTGTATAGACCAAAGTATTTGACAATATTAAGGGACGGTATTTTGTAGAGTTGAGATATTATGTTTTTAACGGATCACTTGCACAACAGCATTTTTCTTTTGCCTTCCAATAACACACAGTTAGAAAATATATTTTTTTTTATATAAGGCTATTTAAATTCATAGTTCTATGTATTTATATAGTAATACTGACAGGACACTATTTACAGTTTTATAATACAGAAGGACACCGACACACACACACACACACACATATGCACACACACGCACGGAAACATCATCTTAACAGGCTGCAAATTGTTCAAATAAATGGCAGGAAACAGATTGGTTGTACACACTTCAATTCAGCACCCTATGTATGGCACCTATGAAGGCCATCTAGAATCAATGCAAATCCATTAACACAGGCAACCAGGTGTCAGCCATTCAACAACCACTGAATTCCAACCTCTTAGCCTATTTCCAATGAAAGTCTCTCAACGGGAGCCAACAACCCCATTCATAATGGATCTATACTGTTATTGTATTTTGCCCATACACACCAATATAGCCCAGCAAGGCTTACGCTGCTAGCCAGGCAAGGCTTTCAGCGAGATTCAGGAATTTGTCTCAAATCTCCAGACTCTCCAGCTTCACAGTCTGAATGCAGCTCAAAACAGCAGTTCTCAAGCTCTCAGCTCCAACTCCAGTAAACTAACTGCACTTCTTGGGAGGGGGCTTAGCACTGAGCCCTGGAGATACATACTCAGTTGCGAGCCATCGGCAGCCATAGGAATCAATATTAAACATATTCAGTATGCATGCCTTGCACTGTTTGTGAAGGCTGCCAGTCCAGTGAGGGTGCGAATGAGAAATAAATGTCTACACTGAAGAATTGCAAGTATTAATTTGGAGATTTGTGTCCAGTGAACTGTGTGTGTGTGTGTGTGTGTGTGTGTGTGTGTGTGTGTATGTGACTGTGTCAGTGTATGCAGGTGAATGTGTGTGTGTGTGTGTGTTTGAAGGATGAGGCGGTGTGTAATGAGGGTCAGCATGGTTCTGGGCCTTACCTTCGCTGCAGTCGTTGCCTTGGTAACCGGTATCAGAGCAGTCGCAGACGGCCTGATCGTTGACCACGCTGCACACCCCTCCATTCTGGCACTGGTGGTCCGGCCCGCAGCCAGCCGTTACCGTGACACCCTCTGAGCTGTCCAGCCTCACTAGTGAGCCATTGACACTCACTGCCGTGATCCAGCCGCGGAAAGCAGGATGTTCCCGCACCGAGGGGGAGGTGAGGCGCAGGGGCGAGGAGTGTAGCTCCGGCGACACCCCGCCCATGAAGGTGTGGCTGAACACCGTCATGTCTCTCCTCTTGCTCTTCACCTCCGCCCATCCTTCTAGCCGCCCGTCCACCTCCAGCGAGGTGTTCCTCCAGTCCCGCTTGACACGCACTGCGTGCCAGCGCCCATCGCTCACCGCCACGCCCGACTGCAGCTCGGCCGGCTCGGCGCAGAAGATGGAGAAGCGCAGGCGGAGGTGGCCGTGGAGGAGCAGCAGCTCCAGGAAGTCGCAGAAGCCCTCATCGTCCAGGTAGAGCAGCAGGCCCTCCTGGCTGTGAGTCCGCAGGCTGAAGCTCAGCACGCTCTCGCAGCAGGCGTTCCACACTGGGAACCGCCCCCATTGACCAGACACACCCCCAAACTCCAGGACCTCCCCCTGGGCCTGGCCCCCCACACTGCACAGGCACAGCCCCAGGAAGAGTAGGGGGGCCGCCGCCCACACACACACCGCCATCACACTCATACACACACTCGCACTCGCACTCACACACACACACGGGAGGAGATAGGGGCTAGAGCTGGGGTGTACCCTCTAGCCTACAGCTCATGGTGATAACTGTAGGGCACTTCGTGGCACACTCTAGGTGTCTCAGTGGCACCCTGCTGTCTTCCTAGGGCCCTTGGTAGTGGTCTTCACAGGGTGAAGCTACAGCTGTGGAGGGGGGGGTGGGGGGGGGAGGGGGGGGGGTAACACAGCAGCTCCCTTGGTCTTCTTAGTGCCCTTGGGGCATCTTCTCCTGCCCAGGCCTGGGGACCGTCTGGTCTTCTTGCCTTCTCTGAGATGCTTTATTCTAATGTCTTCTCTCCATTCAGTCACTCATTTCATTCTTCACATCTGGGGTGTGAGATTACAGGTGTGTGTTTCTCTGTGTGCATGTGTGTGAGTGTTAGATATGTGACGAATAGGATGTGAGCTCCATCTTTGTGCCCTAGATAGGGCCTTATCCCCCATGCAGGCAACTCCCCACGCAGTGTGAGTGTGTGTGTGTGTGCGGCTCACACACCGGTAATGGAGAGAAATGACACCGTCATAGCAGAATTTTCTCCCCCTCCTCCCTGTCTTAGTAGGGCAAGACTTAAAGTCTGTGTGGGCGAGTGTGTGTGTGTGTTTGTGTGTGTGTGTCTGTGTGCGTGAGTGAGTGAGGGAGTGCGTATGTGCGCCTCTCACTGCCGCGTCATCACTCTCTCCAGCGACCTACAGAGAGAACAGAGACAGCACAATCAACCAGGGTCACACACACACACACGCACACAAACACACACACACACAAGCCGAGCCTGCTATTGTACTCAAATTACTCTCTCTCATGCGCTCTCTCTCGCTCTCTCTCACACACACACACACACACACACACACACACACACATATCACTGATACACATTTCTCAGGCCCATATCAAGACTCTCTTTGAACATATAGACACAGTAAACACCCAAGAATTGTACTATTTCACCACAGCCAGCACAACAACGACTCTGGCCACACACACACACACACACACACACACACAAACACACACCAACACAGCACCTCCTCAGCAGAGCTCCCATCATGCCGCAGGAGATTCCTATAAGCTGGCATACCTGCTACTGTCATAATGTCATATACCATGGAGTTTTCACTTCGCGTCCCTTAAGACTTAACACTTATGAGACTTAACATCATGCTGAACGAGGCACTGTAGCCTACGAGCTATTTTTTTTTTTAGCCTATTTTTCTCTCTCGGAAGCTTTAACGACGGAAAGCGACAGCCACCTCGCGCCACCGTCAAGGATTCGGTATACAGCACAAAGAGCGGGAGCAGCACCGCGCGCTGCGGCGGATGACTCAAACGCGCCTCGCTTATCGAATTAACGGCTTCCTCGCTCACTCACTAACGAATGAACACACACACATACACACGCACGCGGACACACACACACACACACACACACACACACACACACACACACACACACACAGACGCACGCACGCATAGTCTATAGTTTCTTTTCCGCCTCTCAATTCTCTGAACGGGAAAAGCGACGACATCACATTATTGATAGAGGCGGTGAATGAATGCGGTTGAAATATCGATTCTCGATTTGCGGCCATACCTCTTCTCTGTTTTTTTTCTCTCCTCCTGTAGCCTACCGGAGCGCGCCCGCTACTCGGGGTTTCAGTCTGTCTCATCACCTGCGCCCGAGCACTCACAGTTTAACCGTAACACCACCCGGTAACTAGCATCTGTCCTTTTACTTAACGGTATTTACTAAACTGTGTTAATTCTCAGCACAGCCTGTAACGGTTGATGTAACAACCTCATCCCGGTAAATAAAAAGCAACAGAACAGCGGGTTTTCATCCATGAGCCACAGAAAACCATCCTACCTCACGCACATCCTGTGGCTCCGTGGCAACAGTGCCGCGCGCGACTCATCGATTTTCTTCTTTTCCATTTGACGAGAATCTCAAGTCGCGAGAGGAGAGAACCGCGCGCCTGGTAGATAGAGCCGGTATACCGGACAGGGACAGAATTATCACAGGCTCGCCTCCAGGCGACAAGGTGCTATTGCTCGCTCTCTCTCTCTCTCTCTCTCCCTCCCTCTCTCTCGCTCTCTTTCTATCTCTCTTAATGTCTCTCGCTCTCTCCTCTCTCCGTTCTCTTGAGGAGGAAAAGGTGCAGTCTGATGCTCTCCGCGAGACTCGGCAGAGGGAGCGTCACGTGGTCGCGGGAGAGAGAGAGTGAGAGGGAGAGAGAGGATGGGCGGGGCCGCGCGCTGCTGCAGCACCTTGGACAGCGCGCGCCCACCGCCTGCACGAAACAGAAACGCAATTACCGGAGGCAGAAAATTCGGCGAAAACCGGGAAGATCCGAATGATTAAATTCGTCAGCGACAATGACAATGGCCTTTACCTTCTCTCCACCACAGGAGCGAGTGTAAGGGAGACACCGATTCAATGAACTGGGAGGGGGGGCAGGATAAAAAGAAACTGCAAAAGGTCCCCTCGAACCCTGTCAATTTACAACGCTCTCTCTCTCTCTCTCTCTCTCTCTCTCTCACACACACACACACACACATACACATACACACACACAGTCTCACACTCATCTGGACACACATACACATCTACACATCCACACTCTTCTCGACAGACACAAACACTTTCCAGGATGCATACACACAAGCGCGCACACACACAAGCATACAGATACACACACATATAATTCTCAAATATAGACACAAACACATGCACAAGTTCATGGGCATATAAACACACACGCACGCAACCACACACACACACACACACACACACAGAGGGAAGGTAGGGCTCTGTTCCAGTCTGTCCCAGAGAGGGACTCTCCAGCTGTGTCAAGCCCAGCTCAGAGGTGCTCTCCCTGGGCACATTGGGCCAGCTGCTCCCTCTCTCTCTCTGGGTCTGGATGTGTCTGTCTCCAACTAGCCAGCACATCTGCCGTACTCTCTCAGTGTCATTAAGTGCAGGAGTTGGAGGAGGCGAGGAATAGTGGAGCTGGTGAATCGGCTGCCGAAGGCTGAGGCCTTGTAAAAAAGAACAGCCCTGACCTGAACAGAGAAGCTGATGCAAGATGCAATACGCAGAAAAGATGAATGGAGCAGCCTTTCATGCAAGCACTCACCACTTACTGATGTGCAGCCGCCAATTGACTATGTTATAGCACACACATTCCTCCTACTTTTGTACAGTACTTGTCACCTTTACCATCTGCGTGTGTCTGCGGGGGAGTGTACAGTACGTGTCGGCTGTTTGGTTCTATGAGATATTTGCTAATATGGATATTTACTCCAGCAAGGCAGGCTGTAGTAGCTGGTAGGCAGCCTTAAATGGTGGAGCTATATATTAGTGTGAGCACACAGCTGGAACATGAAGGCTGAAATTGATTTGTGCTACAGATAATGAAGCGCAAGGGGTTGACCACAGGGACCGGGGTAGAGAGAGGGAAGGTTTGTGTATATGCAAGTGTGTATATGTCTGTTTGTGTGTGTGTGTGTGTGTGTGTGTGTTTGTCTTCGTTGTGTAATGACTGTGTGTGAAGGGTGTGTTGGAGAGGGAAGAGGGGAGTAGGAGAAGGAGGAGGGGTTACTATGGAAACTATCTCAACATCAGCACCTGGTTTCCCATTGGACTGACCACTCCCCCCCCCTGCACCCCTCCCTCTCCCTCCTCTTCTTCCTCTCCTCCCCCCTCCCCTCCTCCCCCTTCTCTCTCTCTCTCTCCCATCCCCAGGCCAGGCTGACCTTTTGGACCAAATGGCATTATCAAATAATAACATTCCTCCATCTCTTCCAGATGCACCGAGAAACACCATGGAAAGTTCTGGTAGAAACACACAAATGTCTTCGTTGAAGTGAATGAACGCACACACACAAATGTTAAAATTCACATACCGTATGCACACACTGCTCGACAACTGCACTGACAAAATTAAAGCTATCTTGAAATTAAGCAATGACTAATTATCTAATTCACATTGTATGCACACACCAAGAGATTAATTCCAAACTGAGATATTCACCATTTGAAAAACTCTCAGAAAGTGATTGCTGTTGTGAAATTAAAACCCAGTGATGAATATCATTTGTGGTATTAGCTTTTTTGAGAGCTTTGCTTTTGCTTCACAAAATAACATTTTAGAGGATAGAATTATTTGTATTTCTGAAAGATTGAGCAGTGAACTTCAGGTAACTTTTGCTTTCCAAATGGGTTTAGCGTTTTGGAATGTAACTCTTGTTTGCAGCCAATTAAGACGAACATAAAATGAGTAAATGGTCAGGCATAATGCGACCCAATTCAGCATGCTGCAGAGCAGGTTATCTGTTTCTACAAGAGCCATCAAGGCGTGATGTGATGCATCATCAGTCTGTAAGAGGCACAGGGAAATGCATTATACCATGAGCATTTTAAATTGCTGCAACTCTATCAGCCAACATTAACCGTGACAGATATGGGCCGCCTCTGATTGCATTAGTCTTTATTGAATGAAGAGGCGGAATGGAGGAGCTCCATTCTGTATATTCCTCCATCCTCTTTTGTTCTTCCTCTGCTTCTCCTCTCTTCCTCTCTCCATTCCTCTCTCTGACAGGCTGACAGCAAGCAGTGACCCCTGACTCTTTGCCTACTCAGCAGAGAGAAGGTCAGTGTATATGTGTGTGTATGTGTGTGTGTATATATTGTGTTTATGTATGTGTGCGGGCGTGCAGGCGTGCTTGTGCACAGTAATATGTGTCTGAACTGCCAGCAGAGAGAATATACAGCCAAAAATAAAAACTCATCTGTCAGCATACAGAGAGCGCATCAGTGTGTGTGTATGTGTGCGTGTGTGTGTTTGTGTGTTTGTGCGCGCATATTTTGTGCTTGCATTTATGTCAGTTTGTGCTACAGTATTTGCAGCTGAGTTTGAGACGGTGAGATTTACCTAGTTTGTGTTGTGAATGGTGACAAACAGTGTGGGGAGGTTGAAATGCCACAAGTGGAGAGGGTGCAGCTTTATAATGGTGATATGATGTATGCTGGAACAACAGAGAGGAGACAATATACTTCCACAGTAGGAAGAATACTCTGCTTCTATGTCATGGAAAATACTGTGCTTCTACAATGGTGAAAATACCAGTATATGAGTATTATCATATGGGTCAGACAGACACTCCCACTCTTATTGAATACTGAGGGAGTGGTCTCTGTGTATGTACAAGTGTGTGCGTATTTGTGCATGTGCATAAGTGAGTTAGTGTGTGTATGTGTGAGTGTGTTTGACAGGCAGCCACCCTTTTCTAAATGAGATTAAATGGGAGGTTTGTCTCTAATCGTGTTGTAATGAGTTTCTGTGTAGCTCATACATTTACTAATTCCACTTGCCAATAGTGCAAACAGCCACGTGCGCATGTGTATGTGAGTGTGTGTGCGCGTGTGCATGCGTACGTGTGTGTGTGGGTGTGTGCGTGCGTGTGCGTGTGTGTGTGGTGAGAGAGGTCACCTCCCTGCAATCTTACTCTCATTTATAACAATAGCACTGACCTGTCCTCATCAAAGGATTGCAATTTCTAAACACAAACAACATTAGCTCATGTGCACACACATGCACACGCGAATACACACACACACGCACACACACAACACAAACACAAACACAAACACATACGCACAGTCCATCTGTGTATAGATCTGTGTGTCATTAGAACTCTCAACAGGCATTAGCATTGATCACCTGACCAGCAGATGGAGAGTGACCGACAAGGACCAAACAAAGCCTGCGTGTGTGTGTGTATGTGTGTGTGTGTGTGTATGTGTGTATGTGTTGGGGGGTGTGGCGGAGGTGAGGGGGGGCTTGTGTGCATGTGTGGCCAAATGGAGAAACACAAGATCCATAGTTCATTACAACCATCCTCAGACCACTGATTTACCTTTGTGTGTGTGTGTGTGCATGCACATGTGCAAAGCTTTGTATGTGTCCATGTGTGTCAGAATGGCTGTAAATCTTGACCTATGTGCCGTTGGTTGTCATGGCAATGCAGCCGCTCACAGCCCGCGGCTGTCCATGCCCTACAGTTAGAGGGCAAGGGTCAGGGCAGTTCTGTGCTGCGGAATAGACTCTCAGAGTGGATAATGAACAGGAAAGCCAGTAACAAGGAACACATCGTCCCCTTTTACCTTTCACCTTTCATCTCGCGCCCCTCGAAATGTCATAGCAGCAGCTGTACAGCACACACAGAGAACCTTCCCACTGCCCTACAGCCTGAAGCTGCAGCACCACACAGGGCAACGGAAGGAATGAAATGAAGTGGGTTTGTACACCAGGCAGGACAATAGACGCACACACTTGCCAACAATCACACACCCACATACCTGAACACACACACACACACACACACACACACACAAAGCCGGACGAGTTATCTCCTGACGAAACCACACATTGAATGGGATCTCATATCCTGTGTATACACAGGAAGTACCCTATTTGTGTGTGTGTGTGTGTGTGTGCGTGTTTTGCGCATGTGTGTGTGCATGTGTGTGTGGGAGCATGCGGGTGCCGGAACGTACGCTCGGGCCGTGCTGGAGCGGTTAGCATGAAATAGGAAGTGTGAGCGGAGAGAGGAGGGTTACTATGACAACGGGGGAGAATGTTCCAGGTGACAGTGAGATCGTTGAGATGCTAATTGTCCATTTTCAATCCTCCATAAAGTTTAACAGCCACTCTGCCTCCACATGTTATTCTAACTCAGTCACAGAGTATACCTCTGGGATGTACAGCACTCCCTCTCTCTCGCTCTCTCTCTCTCTCTCCCTCCTCCTTTTCTCATATATAATGACACCCCTCGCTCCCCACCTCCCCAATCCCTTCATCTCTTCCTCCCCCCCTCCCTCTATCACTGGCAGAGAGAGACTGGGTAAATATCATAGGAGATCTGGAGCATATGTGTGCGTCTCTCAGGAGGCCAGCGCACACCTGATCATCAGACTCTCTCTCTCTCTCTCTCTCTCTCTCTCTCTCTCCCAGTCGCTCTCTTCCCGTTTGCATTTCGTTTGCCTGCTCGTCCTTGCTCTCCTCCCCCCTCCTCCATGCCCGTCTCCCCTCTCCTCTTTTCCCCCTGTCCAAATTCGTCTCTCTTTAAGTTCATTCTCCGTTTTTTCCCCACTCGCGTTCATTCCCCTCTGTTTATCTCTCCCCCCACCCCCCCCACCCCCCAACCCCTCCCAACGCAGTGCGTTTAGCCACTTTGTTCCCTTTAAGATAAAGATAATTAAATCAGCAGCCAAATGAGAGAGAGTGTGCTGCTGGCGTCACCATGGTTGCGCTTTGATGTTCTATTTCAGCGCGATAGTATCATCATCAACTCATCAGTCCAAAACTACTGTTGCACATACGCACACACACACACACACACAAGCACAATTCATGCATTCACACCCCTCACTCCGCCTACTACCTGACACCTCCACACACACTTATACTCTCTTGTCCCCACTCATACACAAAGACAGATTAGGACAGCCTAGGCTCTACTGTATGTCTTATTCCATCCATCTCATGGTCTCTCATCCAACCCCAGCATTCTTTTCTGTTGATCTCACCCACTTCCCTTCCTTCTTTCCTTCCCTCTCCAGACCCCTCCATCTCTCCTCTTTTCTAATCTTATGCCTCTCTCTCTCTCTCTCTCTCTCTCTCTCTCTCTCTCTCTCCCGCCTCCTTCCTCCGATCAGCAGGTTGCTAGGCAACTGTGCTCCATTGATCTAGAGGAGCAGGATGACAAGCTCACATAACTGTCATGAAAAACACATCCACATCCACACACACACAAACACACACACATACACGCACATGAACGCACACATAGTTATCAGAGATGTGTATCTCAATAGCACCTTTGGAATGAATACATCCTCTCTTATCTGATCTGACTAAGGACAAGGAACAGGAGGAGAGAGGGAGGAGGGACAGAGCGATAGAAATGACAGAGGAGGAGGAGAGGATGGCTGTTCATGTTGCTTACCTACTCATACCCTCCCTCCCGTCTCCATTCTCATTCCTTATTTCTTCCTTTAGCTACCCCATGTAACCCCTGCTTTCCCTGGAAAACAATTACCTTCCCTGGTGGCCTGGCTAAATTTCCAATCTGACCCGTCACACAGTCACAGCCACCTCATCATTCCAAGCTGGATACTGGTTCCATTACATTTCTGCCCCCACTCCAGCACTTATTACATGTACTGTCACAATGAAATGAAATAAGATAAAAGACAGCGGTGAAATAAAGGGAAGTAGAGGGAACATGCTTAGCTTGTTAGCAGTGATTGCCCTAGCCACTACTAAGGCTCTGGTAGAAAATGTCTGAATGTCATACTGTAATCAGCCTCATACAGCCATGCATGGACTTTACCGCTTCATAATGGATTGGGCAGTTTCCAAATTAAGGGGCCATTAAAATATGTTGAGATAGTTGGTATATTTTCAGAGGCAAATTGAGGTGAGCATGTTTCTGAGTCTACACTAACAGACCCTGAGGAACAGTAACCATCTAGCCTATTGAGCTGGACTGCAATACACTGATGGAATGGTGGCCTACAGCCAGGTATTTGGCCAGTATTTGGTATTGGACGCAATATCTGCTTAAAACAACTTTAAAAAATGATTTATATTATGGAAACCACTACACTGGGTACTTGCCTCCAAACATGTCAGTGTTAAAGATGTAGATGCAAATAAATGTGAGTTGTCATGTTATGTCATAGAGATTCTAATTATTGGATTTATTAGGTACTATTTTTCATCAGTAGGCTATTATCACCAATCAGTCAATAGGCCACAGTTTGTCAAAATAAATGTAAAATATCATTAAACTGTATTTTTCAATTACAAAGCATTAGGAGAAAAAGGCAGAGAAAGAAGAATGTTGGCAAAATAGAAAAGCTAAACATTTGATCATGAGCAGCAAGAATAGGTGGCCTACTATTGTGATAATTGCTCTTTCTGCCATACCTTTATAGAAAGCAGCTCAGTGTTACGATTATCATGACATCCGACCGGCAGCCCTCTGTAAGCCATACAAACATCTGTTATACTCAACTGAGTAGACAAAACATGATCAACAGCACAACTTACTGAAATAGCATACAGTAGTCAGCTAAGCAAACAACAGTGAAAAGGGAAATGTAGCCTCTTTTCATCATTATATTACATGAATTGGATTACAAGTGACCTAAATTAGTTGACCATATAGAGAAAGCAAGAGGGCACAGAAATATTGGATGCTAGTCAGTCAATCCTGCAGATTGAACATAAATAGAAACACATCTGCAAACTGAAGGAAGCTCTTCTCAAGGCCAAGGTAGAGAGGTAACAGCAGGTCATGGAAATAAAGACCTTGAGGCCTGACTCTCTCAGGCTGAGCTGCTTGCTATGAAATATAAGAGAGTCAGAGGTAAAAATGTTAACTGACCAGCAATGGAAACCAAAAGGCCATGAGGACTTTCAAGCCTGGCAGCTGGAAAAGCTGGAATGAACAAGAAGGGAGATCTGGACCTTGAAAGCTCTGTTCAATGTTGCACAGTGTGATTAGGTGACAGAAAATAAGGGAGGAAAACCGGCATAGTCTCTTGGACTTGTGGCATCAACAAGGAAACCTACGCAGGGCACAGAGAACAAAACAGGCAGAGGAGAGGGTCGCCTATCTTGACTGAAAGAACGGAGCATTGAAGGAGATGCTGTTGGGTACAACATGGACCCTCTGCAGGGAAAGAGTTCTACTAGACATGGAATAGGATATCACCTCCCTAATGGATAAAGTCAACATAAAGCAGGAGGAGACCAGAGGTTCCAGGAACAGCTGACGAGGTTGGAGAATGAACATAGAGAGAGGAGCAAAGCAAAGGAATGCACTTTGAACCAATAAGAAGTCGGAAAGGAGGAAGGCCTGGGAGAAAAATACTAATTTAATGGGACAAATATGGAGAATGAGGGAAGAAAACCGGAATGAGAAGATGAAGCTGATGGAAGAAGACACAAGGACAACACTGTCACTCAAGATGTCCCAGACCGACCTACAGGTACTCTACCACAGCAGATTATTTGATTTGGCATAATGATTCATTTAATTCAGAGGAGAGAGCAAAGATTCTGTTGATTACATTAAGACCAAGGAATAAATTAGATTAATGATTGATTTGATTTGAAGTTCTGAAGGAGTTTCATTGCTTAAGGTCAGTATAAGAACTGCGGTCTACAATATTAAAAGGAGAAAATGTTCCTTTTCCCCAGGTTACCAGCAGTGAGTCTGCTAAGTGTCTGGAGCAAAAAGTTCAGTGGGAAATAGGAGAATTTCAATATCCTTCCTTGTCTGTCTACAATCAGAGAGTGATAGACTCCCTTTCATCATATCAAATCAATCCTCTTCACCTGTCAGGCTCAACATCTTCATTGACGGCACAAGTTTTCATCTCCAACTCTACACTATCCTTGTATTTTATATTCAACACATCATTAAAAAGGCAGAAAAAAAGAACACAATAGAAAAAGAAAGAAAACTCTCAATCTTCACAACCTCCTACAAACTCCTCACCTCAGTTCCATCTCCCCGTGGCCCTGACTCCTCCACCACTCCACTTCCCTCTCCGACTTCAGCTCAGACTCCGGCAGCTTTGTTCTGGCTCTTCTCCAGCAATTATCTGGTTGGTTCCACTCTGACGCAACTCAGACTCCGCTCATCGTCCTATTCGTCATCAGCTCCCGCTCTCTCTCTCAGCAAAAGCGAGACTCCCTCTCTGACATCAACTCCTACTCATCTCCAGAATGGGCATCAGTTCCAACTTAGCTCAAATTCCTCTCTGGCATCAGCTCAATCTCGGCTCCAACTCCTCCCTGGCTCTTCAACCAGATTGACGCCGACTCTGGCTCCGCTCGGATGCTGGCTATGACTCCACTTTGGCCCTGGATCCGCTTTGACTCCGCTCCAGCTCTCTTCCAGCTCTGCTCCGGCATTGGCTTTGACTCAGCTCCGGCTCCTAAGCCTCAGACTTAACCATGCTGGCCTTCTTTCCAACCCAAAACATCTGCCTACACAGTGATAGGACCTTATCTTTCCCCCCAAACTTCTGCCTGAACAGTAAACAGTAACACTTCTATCTGCACCAAGCCGACTGGGAGGACCACTCAGATGTGAAACACTTTTCAATGCTGCTTGAGGATTTCCATCATTCCAACACTTCAGCACCAACACTAAAACCTATTGCACCTATAAGCACTATAGCACCAACTTCAGCTGAATATTATCACCCGTGTAACAATGGTTTATAGTGAAAGAGGCGTAGGTGACATTTTCCTAATTTTATAGCAGGGAAATTTTAAATGGTTGCATCTTTTTTTAATCTTTTTTCTTTTTAAAACATAGAAACCATTCATACTCTTACAGAGATTAAGATTCCGAAATTTGATATACTAGAAAATTGATATAGATAAAAAGCTATTAAGTGCAGTTATGCCCTTTAATTTAATTTAAGGCTTTTCACTTTTGCTTATGATTACAAATGTGTTCTTTTGATCATCAGATAGAGCTAAACAAGAGCTTTCCAATGATATAATAATACTCATTTTGGGCAAAAATGTCACTGACGCCCCAAACCCTCAATATAATCTAAATAGAAACGTTCACTTTCTCTGCAGTTTATTTTAAGATTAAGTAGGTTTTAACACCCAGTTTACAGATCAAACTGTGAGTGGAAATCTGCCAAACTAGTGTGAGGTTCCCCTGTTAAGTAATAATCCACTGGGGAATCCTGCAGCTGGACAGGAAAGCACCTTTATGTATTACTAAACCTGTCATAGAAAAAACAAAGGGAGTCGATACTGATCATAGTCTCCAATAACACTTACTCCACGGGTCTCACTCAGCAAGCTGATTAAGTTATAGACTTTGGTTATGCCTCAGGAGGCTTTAGAGTATTACTAGTTTGCCTTGCAGTCACTGGACCTAAGCCTTTTTTATACCAATTTTAGGGGGAAAAAATCTTAAATCCCTTCAGCAATGTCAGTACCAAGTGAGGAGAGTGATATGTGTCTTTGTAGTTACTCACCAGACCCAGGACGGATGAAAATGCAAGTTGGAAGATATATTTTCCAAATTGGACATTTAATCAAATTTTGACTTACAAAAACTCCAATTTCTAATACACATTTCAAATATTTCAAATGAAAAGATATAAAGGGAAATAATTGAACATTAGTGAAAATACAATCAATTGTTACATGCAGATCATCTTCTAAAAAGTTAGTCGGAGAAAAGGGACAAGGACCCAGCTCTGAATAAAAAAGAAAACATGATATTACCAGTGACCTAATTTAGGTGTCTAAAACCTTCATTTATTAAGAACAGGAATAACATGCAGATTGCTTTCTCCTTTGTGGTGTAGTGAATCAAACCTAGAAGCTGACTGTCCAGATAAAGAAAGAGAGAAGGTTCCACACACATCACCTCTGCTTCTCTCATTGTTTAGTCGATGTTTCAGTCAAAGCACCTTTCACAAGGCAAGCATCTTTTTTTTCTCTTGAGAGGGTCTTTTGGCAGAAACGTCAACCTCACACACAAAATGCAGAGTAGATATGTATTCACCGAACCTTCTATCTTCATGTGGACTGCAAATTTTGGGGCGTTGGTTGCTGACACCACAAAGAAGAATGCAGCATTGTTTATGATATCATCTCTAAAAACTTTTATGCTATCATCTCTGTTATCATTTCTGTAATAGCTGAGGACAACAGGCTTTTCCATTATCAGTCAATGTGGACATGGTAGTCTCTGTGTTATTCAAATTCTGTGTTGGTTCCCTATTTCAGAAATCATTTTCTGTGCAATCTCAGGGTTTGAAATTCAGTTGAGTCAAAGCACAAAATGCATGATAATAATGACTTGCTTATCTGGCAATTTCCAGAATAACAACACCAATACTCCCCAGGCGCATAAAACAGTGCTGATAGACATGACTGACTTTACCAAGCTTGTAAATGAGCAAGAGAATCCTCATGAGTCATATGAGCAGTTTATGATGAAAACAGGCTGGAGGTAAAACAACCCATTCTACTGTACCTGCTCTGCATGTTTTAGACTGTCATACCATAGCTGAGAGATTCCCCAGTATGGCTGCTGGGATTGAGGCACAGGTTAACAAGGCTTGTCTCTGAAGGAGCACTGCAGCTGGGGGGTCTCAACATGGAGGAGACCTTTGGTTGGGTCTCACAGACCTCCAACACTGCTGGAGGACAACTAAATATTGGATGGTCTGTCCATCCTGCAGGTTAAGGGTGAAAAGAAAGAGATCCGTAAACTGAAGGAAGCTCTTCTCAAGGCCGAGGCAGAGAGGGAAGAGCAGGTCATGGAGGTAAAGACCTTGAGGCCTGACAATGACAGACTGGGAGAAGCTCCTTATGGTGGTCTAGGCTGAAAAGGAGTAGCTTGCTATGAGCTTGCTCTATAACAGCTTGCTCTATAAAGTCAGAAGTAAATATGCTAAACGGGCCAGCGGGGATTAGCACGCCTCACGTACCCTTCAAGCCTGCTAGGCAGAGTGGTAAAGAACTAGAAAGGAGATCTGGACCTTGAAAGCGCCACACAGAGACAGACACTGCAGGAAAGAGTACAACAGACAGAGGAGAGGATCACCTATCTTGAATGGATGAATGGAGCATTGAAGGAGATGCTGTCGGGTGAAAGATGGACCCTCCACAGGGAAAGAGACCAACTGGAGGTAGAAAACAATAAGATGAAGGAGAAGATGACGGAAAAAGATATCCTGGTCACTTCCCTAATGGATAGAGTGAACATGCAGGAGAACAAGAAGCTTCAGGAATGGCTAGGGAGTTGGAGAACAAACACAAAGATGGGGGAGCACCGGGAAAACCAAGTGGGAGCAAAGCGTGTGCTTTGGGCCAGTAAGTGGTCAGAGAGGAGGACGGCCTGTGAGAATAAAATGCAGTTAATGGAACATCTATGGAGAGTGAGGGTGAGGCTGATGGAAAAAAGACATGAGGATAAAGACAATTACACATACTCTACTGCCACAGATTAATTGTTTAGAGTAATGGCTCATTTCATTTAAAATGATTATTCTGTTGATGTGGTGAAGAGAGGAAAGATATCAGAAATAAAGAGTGGATTACACTGAATGTATAAAATATTAGGAACATCTCCCTGATTTTGAGTTGCAGCCCCTTTTTGCACAATCCACATCTCAATTGTATCAAAGCTTTAAAATCCTCTAACTTGTCTGCTTCTCTTTATCTACATCTCCTCCTTGGTGATTGGTATAGATTTAATAAGGGAAATCAATAAGGGATAATGGCTTTTACATTCACCTCATCAGTGTACTCCATGAAAAGAGCAAGTGTCCGGTTAATGATTAATTTGATTGGAGTTCTAAAGTAGTTTCATTGCTTAAGGAAAGTGTAAGAACTGCAGACTACAACGTTAAAAAAGAAAATGTTTCTTTTCTCTGATTAACAGCAATTACAAGAACAGTTAGAGAATCCCAGTGCTCTTCCTATTCAGTCCTCTTAAATTCCCTTCTTATGCAACACACCATTATTGTTTCATTTTGCAAAAAAACCTAGACAACAAATTTAGTCAAACGTTAATCTAGTGCATTCTTAAAAAAGGTAAATAAATCAACATCTTCCCCATCATAAAAGATGCCTCTGTTTTTCAAAGAACAAACAGGCTTCAACACCTAACTGTTTACATTTCCCTAAATTCCAACGTTATATGTTATTTGTCTTCAGGATAAATTATATGCCAGAGGTGGTGGAAAAAACACACTGAAAAATATGTTTCTAAGGTATCTTTTCCCTGTCAAACACAAGTATTGCAGTAACGAGACATGGGACAAGCTCATGAGACAATTTGTGTGTAATTTTATAGCATACAATACTGATCCATGTATAGCCCGGTCGCATCTGAAGCCCACATCAGTAAGTGTACTTCAGTGTAATAATGTAGTGATAATGTAAATTATAGCTCATTTTTTTCATCGTAAGGGAACCTCAGCTACTACTTGAAGCTGCCAATCCTGCGTTTATAGTATGACCTGCTTCAAATTAAAGTAGTCTCAATAACAGTAATTGTGGGAACACTTAGGAACACTTGAAACTGAGGAAAGAAAAAAAAAAAAAAAAAAAGAAAGAGAAGAATGCGGTTGAGAGCTGGTGGCCAACGGTTTCAAGTGTGGTGAATTGCATATTTCTTTTTACCTTTATTTATCCAGGGAAAGTGGAAAGAGCATGCGTGCTCTTTTTCAGCACTGCTGAACCACATGTCCGCGGTCCGTCCATGGATTCAAACCGGCCATCTCGCCGTCACGAGCCCGCCGCTCTGAACTCGGGCCTGGGAGATTAAAGACTCCGTCGGCTGGCTGTGACAGACAGATGAGGGAGAGCGGCCGCTGTCCGCCGAGCTGAAATTACAGCCCAGACTGTCGCTGTCCACTTTATTTGGTTCTGAATCAGTGCTCGTATGGCAGACGAGAGTTTATAATTTGGGAGAACACGAAACATTACACCGTGGGAAATATCAGTGTGGAAACTCAGCACCCCCTGGTGTCAGGATATAGGCCTATCCTACCTGTGATTTTCGTCCTTATTTATTTATTTAGCCTATCTATTTATTTATTGGATAAATGTATTTTCTTGATTGAAAATTGAATATAAAAGACACAAGCACAGAATGCAATCAAATGAATGAGATTAAAACGATTACATGAAGATCTTAAAGGAGAATAGGTTTATGAATATAACATTTAATCATTCAAATAATACAACTGATTAAATACATTGTTTCTCTTTGCTTCTGTTATCTACTCAAAGAAACCAAAAGCAACAGTTTTCCACAACAGGGCAAAGGTCACAGATATGGTCAGTACTGATTCTACAAACATTTCCAGATTTTCTTACTGCTTACTACTTTTCTTGCATTTATACACAATAAATGTGACAGTCTACTGTTTGTGGGTGGAAAAGACAAGTCCACAATTTAATTAGTGGTTGGCAGGATCATATCTATGGCTGATTTTAATGAAACAGTTATCAGTAAATCAGTAATAAACTGATTCTTATAAGCCCTACCGTAGAGAAATATTATCCTATTGCAATAAAGCATGTACAACGCTGCTGTTGTCATGGGGATGTGATCTGCCCTCACTAACATGGCCTGTGGCCTACCCACAAGTAACAGCCCGTTTCCGGGGTGTGCGGGGTTAATAAGAAATCTCTGCTGTGGTTGGACAGATGTCCGATTTGACAGATGACGTCAGACTTCTCTGAGGGTATTTAGCTTCCGGGGAAAAAGTGCCGGCCAGAAAAAGGCCAGAAAAAGTCCGGAAAGAGGCAATTTTGCTTTCAAAATAAAAGCCAAGAGCCCTGAATTTATGCTGTGAAAAGGGACTTTTGGTAAAATATATAAATTCTATTAAGACTCACTACTGATTCCTTCTCAAGTATATTATTTATTCTCACTTTATATTGTTTAAAAAAAGTAGTTACAATCTATGTTTGTCAATAAAGGTTTGATACTGAAGGTTTTTGACCGGACGTTGTCATTAGTGTGGGTGACTTGACACCCGTCCTGACACTTTTGTCCCTCGAATAAATATTAGCGCCTCAGTGATTCGACATGTTATTAACAGTTAGGTAAAACCTACCGTGTCTCAGACAACATGTATATTACTGGAAGCTCTTCATCAGCTGTTATCGGTCTATAGCCGGACGGAAAGCCGGCTGACAGGTGCCATGCAGCTAACCCGTCCTTGTTTGTAACGGAGACACGAACCAGCGAGCTGAGTCTAGTCATGTGGGTTTTCGGTTACGGGTCTCTTATATGGAAAGTGGATTTTCCCTATGAGGAGAAGCGTATTGGCTACATTAAAGGCTTCAGCCGCCGGTTCTGGCAGGGCAGCACCGACCACCGGGGAGTACCGGGGAAGGTGAGTCCGTTTGGCTTTAGGGCCCCGCAGAGCGACGGCAGTAAACACGTGAGAAGAAACTACATTGATTTGACTCTAAGTATCCGTCACTATAATATTCCTTTAATATTCCCATAGGGAGTTATAGCCTAGTGTCTGTGGTGCTTAACAGTGAGGTTATAGTGACCTCATCGCACTTTATGCCATTTTCTATGGTATTGTTTATCTCCTATGGTATCACTATAACATTGCTATAATATTCTTATACTATTCCTATAGGAACTTATGTTATAGGCTGTTCATATCACTGTAATATTCCTATTGCGTTCTTATAGTCTGTTTTGCTGTGATATTTGTAGCCTATAGTTTCTCTCTATAAATGTAATTATAGGACTGCTACACTTACTGTAGTTGCTTTGCGTGCTTATTTGCTGCTCAGTCAGTTGTAAAGCCTGTTCCTCTCCCGGTCCCTCCACAGCCCGGCCGGGTCGTGACTCTAGTGGAGGACCCCGAGGTGAGCCATGCAGCTTTACCTATTACCTTACATCACTTTTTAATGCCTACCAATAGTGTGTCACAATGATATACTGTATATGCTCGCCCTGCGAAAAACTGCATAATTGTAGCACTTATATTTAGATTTGCAAAGTGCCATAAAATAAAAGGAACAAAATGAACATTTCAGCAGACAATCAGGTGTAATAATGAATGTTCACTTTACCTACCTTCTTATTTGCATACTAGAGTTAACTGTCCTTTTTAGACTGACATAAACCTTTATGACATACATTAATGGGTGTGTATGATAGTAGGCCATCAAACCAATGTATTATACAAAGGGCATTTTAAGGGGAAAAAGCATATATGAATTCTTACCTGGAAATATCACTGATTTTTGTTTATATTGATGATTGTAATGGGTTATGACAATCAATTGTTGTTTACCCAGTTTTATCACTGGGTATAATAAAGGGAGGATTTGCACGGCTGAACTAACAGTACTAGTACAGCGTGATGTTATCAGTTTGTTTGCAAATCATATTTCCTCATATCCTGTTGTTCCAAACTGTGTGAGCTAAATAGTCACATTTTGACCTGCAGTGACAAAGCTGAACAGGTTATGCACAAATCAACAAGGTAGTAATTTCTCTCCCCCATCCTCTTTAGAGTAACATTAGTAGTGCTAGTGGGTCTCTCCCTGTCCCTAATCAGAGTGTGTTAGAGCAGTATTAGCGTGTAATCCATCCATCCTTAAAGTTGCCATTTGATATCCTACACATGCTACCTGTGTTTCCCCCTGTAACCTCCTCTCTCTCCCTCAGGGGTGTGTGTGGGGAGTCGCCTACAAGCTGCCCACAGGCCGGGAGCAGGAGGTGAAGCGCTACCTCGACCACCGGGAAAAAGGTGGATACCAGGTCATCACGGTGACCTTTCACCCCCGTCCGCCCCTCACTCCCCCTCCCAGCCAGGCGCTGCTCTACATCGGCTCTCAGGACAACCCGGACTACCTCGGCCCCGCCCCTCTGGAGCAGATAGCCAACCAGATCGTCGACGCCACCGGGCCCAGCGGGCGCAACACGGAGTATCTGTTTCAGCTGGCTGACGCTCTGAGGACACTGCTGCCCGAGGACTCAGACGCACACCTGTTCTCTCTAGAAACACTAGTAAGAGACAGACTAAAGGCTGGGGAGTAACACTCACACACTCATGTACTCATACAGGTCAATGAGTAACACACACTCACTCACACATGCCAGGCCGGACTGGTGAAATCATCTCAGGGCTGAAGGTACACATGGACCATCCAGATGTTTGCAGGGTACAAATAACTTGTTAGTGATGCTACCAGTCCGCTTTTTTTTCATCACAAAGTAATTCAGTCTCACCATTTTACACTCTGTTGCCATATGTCCCACATGGAATAACACATAAATTACACATGTACATATAATATGTATAGAGATATATTTCCAAATATACAGAAATGGAAGAAAAATGTATTTGTACAAGTAGACGACATTATATACTTATATACTTACAGATATATGTTATCAACAGCAAAGGAAGAATGTATTTCCAGTGTCCAAAATACATTTTGAATGAGTGTCATCTACATGAGCAAATACATTTAGTCAGTTTTTGTATATTTTAAAACATAAACATTTTCTGAAGGACAGTATATGTGAAATGTTTTTTGCACCATTCGGTGTAAAAATCATGTCAGGATAACAAAAATACAAAACATATGTTTAGTTTGGCTCACCAACAATCTCAAAACATCTAATCTGGATAGGATTCTACAAGCGAGGGAAGAGTGTTTTACCCGCTCATATTTTTTGCTGTTTAACTCCGCTTAGCCCTGCCTCTCTATGTGTATTTGAAGGTTTCTTCACACAATATGGTAACTATTGTATATTACCATAAAAACAACGGTCCCTCCAAACAGTTATGTAACTCCTCTGCTTGATTTTGTGACTGATTTGAATCATGAATCAACAGGTCTAGTCCCAGTTTGAAAACCAAAACATTTCGGGACTTATCACAGTCACACCTGTACAAAGCCATACAAGTACACCCTGTATGTTCCACACTGTACTTACTACTCAGTACGTCTACCTTACCTGTTGGGATATCAAAATCAGCCGTGTTTGTTCTCATTCCACCAGCATGCAATTTAGCACAGTGAACTTAACAATCTCGACAGCGCTGCATCAAAAAAAAAATCCATTCCTGCCACCTGCAGAATAAAAATGTTCACAGCTCTCGCTTTGATCCTGTCTTTCTTACACACACACACACACACACACACAAGCACACACACACACACACACCCACACACACACACACTAACAGAAACAGAAGGTTGTAACCAGTTAACAGTGTTTATTGGCTCTGGTCAGTAGTAGCAGCTGTACAGCATAGCTATAGAACAGTTTGGCACTAAACTACAGCTCTATTCATGCGGAGAGGAAAACCTCATTAGTGTGTGAACTCTCAGTGTATGTACAGAGCATCAACTGCTACGGATGGCTGTGATATATACAGATGAACCGCAGGTATTGTAAATGATCAATCAACCTCGGCATACATGCAGCACACCACACTCATTCCCCTCTAAAATAAAAGATAAATAGAATTTCTCTTTACAAATTGTACAGTATATCAAACAGTAAACAACAATAATTGTCTCAGCACTGATCTATTGTATGTACAACACTGGGGTGTGTAGAAACATGACAGTAACGTTATTACAGCATAGTATAGTTATATATTTTTGATAATATTATAGCATGTTATAGTATAGTATATACATAATTAGAAGTGTTATGGTAATTCCATTTTAGTACAGTGTGTTTATATGTTTCATTATTAATACTACATACTCATATTCATTAGGGGTTAGGGTCTGCTGCTGGTCCCTATTGGTTATATGTATTATTATTGTATTTTATTCTTGTATTTAGTAGAAGAATGGGCAGTCCTACTTTAAGTATTTTTTGTTATCTTTGAAACAGCAGGTAGGGAGAAATACTGTAAAGAGAAATAGTGAGCTGAAGAGATGAAAGAAGTTTGAGGCAGACGTGGGCAAAACAGTGGTTGAATATGTTTTAAATAGAAAACAAAAAACAAACCTATGGGGCGGCTATCTCTAAAGTAAAGTGGCCACCTTTGGGGCTGTTCAACTGCCTGGCGAGAAAAATCAAACACACCAAGTGAGTTAAATATTTGAAACTGTTTTGCCCAGGTCTGCTTTCTGGCGGTGTTTAATCGAAGGCCAACAGTGGCACACGAGGCTCTCAAACGCTACGGCATTGTTAGACGGTATTATAACAGGCTGCAAAGAATAACAGCATAAAAGGTGTAACCTCTGGTGTTTGTGTGTCTATAGAGGGCTCGGTCAGGTAGCTGTCTAGGCGTAGTAACAGGGGGACACCAGCAGGTCTGTGAGCACCAGCAGCTGGTCGTCAGTGAAGCACTGCCGATGCTCCTGCCAGTTGTCATGGTGAGTGCGCCTGAAGTCCGACAGGGTCTTCTTCACCGTCATCTGGGGGAAGAAATCATCATGATCCTCATTATTACCATCATGTAAAAATGTTAAATCACACAATATTCTGTATTCATGAATTATATTGTACATTAAACCTGCAATACGCGATTTCAGGGAGGCCTATAGAGGCCGGTAGAGGCTGCCAATTTTCTCTGCAGTGGTCTTGTTTGTTTACGGTAATTATACTAACGTCTCAAAATGAATGTGGTAATGATTTATTGATGCTAAAATGCGACATGTAGCCACTGAAATACATTTGAAGTGGATTATGGGTCAATAAGGCCGCAAAAACAGCAAATTAAACAGATAATCCTAAGGATGTATTTATGACTTACCAAATTAGTAAAACCAATGTTAGATCTTTATACATTAGATCTTCATGGGCTACTCCACATTCTGGTCTGAAAACCAAAACTGATTGAGCATTTGTAATTAAAGCCCTTAGACTACAGATAAGCCTAAATCAGTTAGAGGAGTGTGTATTCAGTCAGTCTTGCTCAAAATAATACATATCCAATTGTTACTAATACCATTTGATTACAACTAACATCTACATCTAGATTGTGTAATATTATTTAAATATGTATAATTAACATGAGTGTTATTGTCTTTTCCAGTAGCCTTTATGATGGGCTGGGTAATCTGTCTACTTGTAAATATTGTTTTATTGTGCTGCATTATTTTGAAATGGATTTTCTTTTGTTTTTTGTTCTCTTTGCAACTTGAAAAGCACTAAATTATTAACACCATTATCATCATTTGCCTCTGATCACTGTAATGTATTATTCAAACTTTTCACTACGGATTACATTGTATGTCTTTTTCATGCCTGAAGTAAGGCCAGAGACACAATTTTCTCCTCAATTGGACAATGAAATTGTATTCTTTCAGCTCACTGTGTGCTGAGCTAAACATTTGTGTATGAATAAGTGTGTGTGTGTGTGTGTGTGTGTGTGTGTGCGTGTGTGTGTGGGTGTACCTCTATAGGCTGTGGGTCGTTGAGATGGTCACTCAGGTCCATCAGTATCTGGGGCATCCAGTCTGGAACATCGTAGGGACTCGACAGGATGCACGCACTGAGACCCAGCACTCCAGCATGGCGCCGCACCAAGTCTACACACACACACACGCACATACACGCACACACACACACACACACACACACACACACACACACAGACACGCGCCCACGCACGCACACACGCATACAAATGATGAGTGAAAGTGGGCCAAAGAATTTCAAGGTTCACAATTGCCTTGGGACAAGAAAGGGTAACAGGGCAAGTATTACTGTGATTGCCTCGCCTTGTGGTTGTGATGTGCACATGTGCGCTTAAGTGTGTGTGTGTGTGTGCGTGTGTGTGTGTGTGTGCGTGTGTGTGTGTGTGTACCTGTAGAGGCCAGCTCTCCCCTGGCCTTGGGGAGGCGAGTCTGACTCAGCGTCTGGAGCTGTGTCTGCAGACTGGAGTCCAGGGGGAAGAACTGGCACTGCAGTAAACCACTGAGGGTGGTGCCTGCCATGTCCCTCACCTACAGCGAGAGCGAGAGAGGGAGAGGGGGAGAGAGGGGGGGTGGGGGTGGAGGAGGGGGGGGTGGGGGTGGAGGAGGGGGGGTGGGGGTGGAGGAGGGGCGCAAGCAAGAGAAGGAGACAGACAGCGCGGGGGGAACAGAGACCCGTGGAGATCGGGACCGCCAAATAAAGAATGCAGAGGAAAGCAGGAGGCAGTTTGAGAGCAAGAAACACATACACAATTTATTAAAAGAGAGGAGCGCAAGGAGACAGAGATTGGGGCGAGCGAGGGGAGGGGGAGGGGGAGCGAGAGAGGGAGAGAGGGAGAGAGGAAGAAATAGATGCTGAGTTTAGTTGAGGTAAAATTCACTTACAAAACATCACTGCATTCCTGCATCACTTTACATAAATTATGAATGAGCGCTGGTGACGAAAAGAAAGGAAAGCGTGAGACGGTTGACACATAGAAACAGACGACGCCACATGGGAAAAATATCCACAATCCATACACTGAGCGTGCAAAATATTAGAGCCAGCTATTGTTTCCATAATATAGACTGACCAGGTGAATACTTGTGCTCTCTTATTGATTTGAGAGCATAGGTGTATAGACTGGCCAGGTGAATGCCTATGCTGTGTTATTGATTTCTTATTGATTATTGATTGGGGAGGGGAGACAGGTTGAAGAAAGATTTTTAAGCCTTGAGGCAAGTGAGACATGGATTGTACAAAAGGGGCTGTAACTCAATATTAGAAGGTAGTACACTACTAATATTGGAAGGTAGGTAGTAAGTGTATGGCACAGAATATTAGTAGTGTAAGTTCTAATTGTATTCAATAAATAGACATTAAAAACTAAGACAAGAACAATTAGCTAAGATTATGTTTATACAATTTACATTTTAGGCATTCGCTGACTTACAATGATGAAACAGTATAATAAGCTTTAATTTATAGATAACCAAATTTATAATCAACCAATAGTAAGTAATAGTAGCAATGGTTAGAGCCAATATACGCTGGCAATATTCCTGTAACCATAGAAATGATCCTGTACTGTAAGAGAAAAGCATCAGGATGAGAAAATAAATTAAGACCCAAGCAGCGAGGTAGGGGGGATTTTTTTTTTTGAGCAATTACAATGAGCAGAGAAGAAAGGCTGTGATTTAGTGGGGAGAGACTTGGGAACAATAAACGGTCATTTATAATAATCCAGTGACAATTCTATCTCACAGAGGGGCCGACGCCGGTACAAAAGCGGCGTCAGCCGCGCGTTTGTGCGTGCGTTACCTCGAGCTGCTCGTCCAGCAGCAGCTGCATCACCAGCGTTCGGATGTGCAGGACCTCGGCAGCCACGCTGAGCAGAGTAAACAAGTTGTAGAAAACCATGATCTGCAGGTAGGTCAGCACTGAGTAGCGCGCGTGCCACGACCTGCTGACTGCCATCTAGGGAGGGGAGAGAGACACAGGGAGAGAATGTGAGTGTGTGTGTGTGTGTGTGTGTGTGTGTGTGTGTGAGAGAGAGAGAGAGAGAGAGAGAGAGAGAGAAACAGATGGGTTGGGGTTTGGGTGGGAAGGTGAGACCGAGAAATTTCAATGCTGTGCTTTCTCAGCATGTCTACCCTCAAATATGAAACTGTAGACGGGGCGGCTGGTGGCGGTAAATGAGGGCAAAGGAGACATTTACGTGAGAGAAAGAGAGAGAGAGAGAGGGAGAGAGAGAGAGAGGGGGAGAGGGAGAGAGAGCATTTGAGAACAGAAATGTGAAAAACTGGCAATTTATCAACAGGGGTGCCACTCAAATCTCACAGTACATCAGAAGGTAAGCATATTAAAGCAGCACAGGTTGTTTCCAGTCCAAAAACACCTTGGGCAGCATTAGGCTTGGAACGCTGACAGGAGGCAGGTGGGGTGGTGGGTGTGCGTAATAAGTGTGTGTGTGTGTGTGTGTGTGTGTATTACCTCCTCCAGAGCTGCCAGGACTAGAGGGATGTGCTCGGGGTACAGCAGGCCCTGAGACATGAGAGAGAGACACGTGCGCGCATCCTGCTTCATCTCATCATAGCTCTCATCAATCTCCACCGGGGCAATCTGCAGGGAGAGAGAAACAGAGAGAGAGAGATGGAGAGAGGCGGGAAGACAGAGAGATACGCACCATTTTGAGTAAATGAAGAGAGAAATTGAGTTTAATGGGCAAGTAAGATTGAGTGGGTAATAATGCTGTGCTGGGACCTGCGTGTGTGTGTGTGTGTGTGTGTGCGTGCATGTGTGTTTGTGTGTGTATCATTACCTTGAAGAGCAGAGGCAGGAGCTGTAGCTGCTGCTGAACAGGAGTGGTGAAAGTTCGCCCCGCGCTTGCCATCAACCATTTTAAAACTGCAAATGCCACACACACACACAAAGGGATTTTGGGTTACTGCCAGAGAGTAAAAACAACAGACTTCGCTGCTCTGATCTTACGGCATTGCTCTGATAATAAAATACAATCTGTCATGATTTCAGATTTAATGATTTGGATAATTTCATAACCAGATATGTGTAATCCAGATCATTACTGAGACAGAGTGGCGGATGAAAGAGTAACAGGGTGTAAAATGAGAGAAAGGAAATCTAAATTCAGTCCTTGGCCATCAGGTGTTATTTCACCACAGAAGCAAATATCTTATTCCCAACACCAAGGTCATTATAGTTAACTAAAATTAAAACAAGGCATGAACAAACAGAATAAAAAACAAAGTATGACAAAGTATGAAAAAAAAAACAGAATCTTGACCTAAGCTACAATCTCTGCCTCCAAAATGAATTTTTACTACTTGACTACTTGACCCTGACTAGAAAAATACTAAAACTAACAACAACAACAACAACAAAAATTAGATTTCAGAAAATTAGAAAAACTGAACACAACATCAAAAATGAAAACTAGTATAAATTACTGAACCAGTTGAACTGTAAATACAGTAAATATTAGAAACCCATTAATTGAGTTGCACTCTTGCACACGTCCATTTTCTGAAAGGCTTGAAAACCCACCCTTAAAATTCCCCTTCATCTTTCCCTTCATGTACATTCCCCCCCACTCCCCCTGCATCATGATTGAAGTGGATTTAAAAGGTGAAATCAATAAGGGATCATAGCTTCTAGCTTCTTTCATCTGGCTCCACTTGGTCAGTCTATTTCATGGACATATATATATATATATATATATATATATATATATATATATATATATATATATATATATGTATATTTTTACATTCACTGCCTATCCCCTGCCCTACACCGTGTCCATACACCACACACACTTCACACGCTTGCATCCGCATCTTATGGCGTCTGACCCGTCTTGAGCAGCTTGACAGCCTGGGTGCGCTCGTCCGTCTCCCGGGTGTTCTCCTCGTGGACGTGGTTGTGGATCTCCTGCTCCGAGGTGAGGGGCTTGAGGCGCTCCAGGACCCGAGTGACGAACTCCGCCACGTGGGGGGAGGAGGTGGGCTGGGTGTGGGGCAGGGCCACGTCTATCATGAAGATGTAGGTCAGGACACTGGAGGGAGAGAGAGAGAGGGGAGGGGAAGAGAGGGGAGAGGAGAGGGAGGGAGGGAGCAAAAGCAGAGGAAGGCGGTGAGAGGGAAGGGGTGACAAACACAGAATGGGAAGGGATTCAGAGAGAGTTGGAGAGGTTTAGGATCCAACAGCCCAAAACAGTAGACAAAAACTAATTGGATTAGCCTGCTTCGATGCGATTATGGAAAACTAAAGGAGCGAGCGCCAGGTGGAAGAGTTAGTTCGGTACCTGCCAATGCGCTCCCTGACGTTCTTGTAGACCTGGGTGAGTTTGGGCTCCAGGTAAGCCAGCAGTCTGTGTAGCAGTTCAGACACTCGCCACTGCTGCTGGGCCAGACCACCCTGCAGCACATACAGCAGGCTGAGAGAGACACAGAGGGGAGAGGGTGGGGGGTGGGGGAGGGGGGGTTGGTTTTATTGCGACACGCCGTCTCAGCACAACTCAGCTCAAGTTACTACTGCAGCCTGAAATCAGATAGTGTAAAATTGAGATTTGGCGACCTCTGAAATATTGTCAAATGACAGAAAAACTTAACACATACACAGTGTGGATGGGTATTCACACACTACACACACACCCACACACACACACACACACACATACACACACACACCTGGCATCCCTGAAGGAGCCCCCCTCTCCGCTGAGTGGGCTCTCCATCAGCAGTTCAAACAGCCAATGGAGCTTCCTGGGGTCCCGGCCCTCCTATTGGACACAACAGCGGCCAATCAGATATTACTATTGTTGCAAACAAACAAACAAACAAACCAGAAACCCTGAATGTGAGTGTGTGAACTAGAGTGTGTGAGCTACTAGATAGTTTGGGCCCAAATATCCCCGAAAGAATAGAAAACCTGGGAAAATGGTCACTTATTAGTATTGTTTTCCAGACCAAACCAACCATTTTTGTGGATGATATGCTGGTCAGTTTGATTATAAATCTCTCAAGCAGGAAAAAACAAGATATATTTTTCATTCTATGCACATGTGGCTGTGGTTGAAGGATTGTCATCCAACATATAACTGTCAGTATGTGCCATGATGCACGGAGAAGAACATTGAAGGGAATTGCCTCCCAAAATCCACACCTGCAGTGGGGATTGTGGGGAAAGCTGCATCCTCTATAGATGTCAGCCTGGCTGGTGCCCCCCCCTCCCTCCCGTAGCTGAACTGTCTCTGCTGTTCACCTAATATCACTGAAGCGTTTCCTACATTGAGCAACGGTTCTCCTAGGACCAGAGCAACACGGTAACCAAATGTGTTATCTCCTCCCAAGATAATTTAACATCATCTGCCCTCGGCAACTTATTTAAGGTGCCGTATATTTGCTTGTGGCAATTTTGCACCTACGCACAAGGACAGCAGTTTCCTCTTTCCTCTTGTATATATACTGTATATATGTATATATATGATGTAGCCGGGTTTATTTCTGGAACTATTTCAGGTGAGCAACCACATATTCACATAGCAACCACATATTCATCCATATTCATTTTTAGCTGTATACAGACTCCCATTTCCCACCACCTTCACTTCCAATGGAAACGGGGAAAGTACAATAGTACCTGGTTCAAAACAGTAGGTGATTTTTGTATCATATAGTTACCATTTTGTGTAAATTTGACCAATCTCCTACACAATACTGCCACATACCAATTAAATTTACTTACCATTTAGCTTTAGAGATGCTAAAATTTTCCCTTTTGACATAATGCTAGTGGCCTACTATCACTCAGCACAGTGTATGCTAAAGTGTTACCATGCAGCACAGAAGCAAACAATCTTCTGGGGACACATGGATCATTTTGGTATCTATGTTCTCATCACTTAACGGGGTAAGGTGATCAATGGGACAGTCTCCCAAAAACTTGGTGTATTCCTTTGGGTATGTAGTGGTGAATGCTAAGGTTAGGGACATCTACATTCCACTTATACTCTTATCCAGAGAGACTTTCAGCCACCTTGCCTGCCTGGGGAATGAATGCAAGTCAATAGGACGCCCTCACAAGTATGGCATGGGTATGTATGTTTGTGTTTCTGTGTGTGTGTGTGTATGCGTGCATGTGAATGAACTTACACAGGCAGTAGCGATGCAGGTGCCCCAGTCTGTGTAGGTTTCCACTGTGATGTTGGCCAACGCTGTCCTGATCAAAGGACACAAAAGCTGCCATAACCTCTCCACCTAGACACACACACACACACACACACACACAATAATGAGAATTTTTATTAATATTGACTCTTCTTATCAAAAAGTAGTGCAGGGTGTGTGTGTGTTTGTGTGACTCCGGTACCTGGCTGAAATTCCAGTGTTTGCTGCCTCTGATTAGTCCTGCAGTAATCTCACACACACAGCGCTGGGAGCTCTCATGGGAGTCGCTGGCTAGCTGCTCCAGGTGAGGCCATAGTAACGGCAGGAACACGTCGCCATAGTTACGAAACAGCCCCTGTCAATCAAACGTGAAGATGCGTGTTTGTGCGGCGTGGAGGAACCGAGCCACTTTTTCAACCAAACAAAGACAGATTACGGCTATTCGTTTGACGCAAGCAAACTGTCAGCAGTCTGACAGACAGCGATGGATCACAACAGTCGATGACACAAATTCCAGCACACTAGAGTTCAATTCAGCCTTGGCTAGCAGTGGTGTGGTGTGTCAGTTCTTGTAAAGGGTGCGCCAGGCTCATTGAGGCTGAGTTTAACTTGCACCTTGAAGAGACAGAAGCGCCGGGGGCTGAAGCTGTCTTTCCCCTTCCGCTCCTCGAGAGAGAGAAACTCCACGAGCTGGTCAACGAACTCCGGGTCCGAGAAATATTCCAAGATTATCTTTTCACCCTGTGTGACACAAACAGATGTGTAAATGGGTGTGTGGTGCACAGAAACACACACACACATACATACACCAAATGTGATGGAAATAGGGTAGAAATATTGAGGCGTGCTTGAGTGTCTGTGTATGTGTGTGTGTGTGTGTGTGTGTGCGTGTGTGGCACGTGCACGCACCTCACTCATCTCCTCATTTGGCAGGTCGTCTTTTGGCTTTTCTGAAGCTGCATAGATCATCAGTTCTCTGAAAGGAGAGGGAGACAAAGAAGAGGCTGCTGTGATTTATAGATAACACCACAGAAAAATATGGATGGATAGATACTGTCTTCAAATAAGTAGTGAGGATAAATGAATGATTAAAAAGTCAGTTAGTCAGCAAGCCGTCCGCATACCAAGACAGTCAGCCAGCCAGCCAGCTATACATCAATTCTTTTATCTAGGCCAGGCGGTAAGTCAGTCAGTCAGGCTTATCTAGGCCAGGCCATAACGGGAAGTCAGTCCACCAACCAGCCAGGCAGCCAACCAGCCAGCCAGTCAGTCAGTCAGTCAGTCAGTCAGTCAGTCAGTCATCAGTCAGTCAGTCAGTCATCAGCCAGTCAGTCAGTCAGTCAGTCAGTCAGTCAGTCAGTCAGTCAGTCAGTCATCAGCCAGTCAGTCAGTCAGTCAGTCAGTCAGTCAGTCAGTCATCAGTCAGTCAGTCATCAGTCAGTCAGTCAGTCTCACCTTGGCCATGAGTAGTAGCCCCAGTGTGTTTTCTCCACATAGTGCTGGGAGTCCCACTGTTCCTCACTTAGCGGAAGATTGTTGCTGTCATACTGCAGCCAGCGATTCCCCTCATGATCCCCGACACACACACTCCCTGGATCTTCTACACCACCTACACACACACGCACAGACACACACACACATACAAATACGTTTTGAGACTGATTTTTAAGAGAGCGAGTGTATAAATGTATGGCCTCTATATTGATTTAGCTGTGGTGCCCCTCGCCTCACCGTTGGAAAATTTCCCCATTACTAGAAAAAGATTCTAGCGGAAAGATTTTTAATTTTAGGCAATTTCTATTTTAATGGAAAGCCAATGAAGATGTATCATCTGGTCTTCTTGCTCACTCAAAGGGAAACTACCAGACAATTAGTCCATATATCATGATGTAAATATTCAAATTATAACTACTCAAGCTGGAACTGCAACTGGTACCAGTAACTGGAAGGCCCTGGTCCCATAACTAAAATTAAATCTATTAACATCTATTGCTACAATAAAACTAAAATGAAGAGCTGGATACACAATTGTTTATTGCGTGTTTATGTGTGTATACTCACTGATATCTGATGGCTTCACAGACACTTTATTTTTTGGTCTCTTCTGCTGTTTCAGGATGCCAGCCACCGCTGAGATCGCCACCTAAAAGGCAACAAGGATATAATACACGTTATGAGAGAGGAACACACACACACACACACACACACACACACCATGCCAGTAAGAGATGGCCACAGACCTTGCGTATGCTGATGGAGTCGTGTGTGAGGCTCTGTGTGAAGTAGAGGACGGCGTCGGGGGGCAGCGGGTGGTCTTCCCTCAGCTGGAGAGACAACAGGTCTGTGGCCATGTGCTCAAACTTCCAGGGTCTGAAACACAGACATTACACACACACACATTCATAATTTGGCTGTTATTAAAGGGTAATAAGTGAGATTTTTACTGCCCCATAGCACAAAATGCCCATAATATATCTGCAGGGGGCTGATAGGGTGGTAGATCAATACT